>NC_046248.1:3829672-3997172 GCF_009819885.2 Catharus ustulatus | reverse complement strand
TCTCCCCTTGAAAATGTCAATGATGAGCTGCTTCTTAATGTTAATGACTTTTTATTTGCATCTCAGCAAGGGCTGGTTCAGATGAGTGCTGGGACACTTCCCTAGGTGAGGGACAATATTTCAGGACTCTGCCTGGACTCTCAAAAAGCCAAAACCTTGTGGTACTCTTGACCCAGGGAGTGGATGGTGGCAGAAAAAGCAGGGAAATACTTTTAACTGAGTTTTTGGCCAAGAAAAATGCCCTGTTACTTTTCCTAAGAGAGGTTTTCATTGAGAATGGAGTCATTTCAAGCCCTGCTCTTGTTGGTAAATTGGAGCTGACAGAAAACTGCTTCTCTCTGGGTTTCCCTGGCTGAGGTGTCACGTTGTGCTGGGTGATAGATGGGACAGCCAGTGACACCTCACAGCCATCCCTGGCTGATCCCAAAGGCTTTCCTGCCTCTCCTTGGGAAGGCTGCACAGAGGGAAAAGCCCAAGCAGGGCAGGGTGGGGAACTGCAGCTCTCAGCACCCACTGCAGGTCCTGGGCCACACACAATTTCCAGGATCAAATCATCCATCTCTCATGGGATGCTGCAGAGAGGGACCAGAGCTGGGAGCTAAAGAGGTCCAAAACCACCATGGGCCACTGAAAAAACTGTTTTACACCAGTTTTGGAGGCATATTTGAGGGAATTTTAAGAATGAGAAGCAATGTTGTGTGAAAAAGGTCTACTGTGGGTGTGGCTTCCACCTCACCTGAGCCAAAAATGGGGAGCCATCCACCCAAACACTTCTCTCTGCACAGAAACCCCCAAAAGCTGCCAGCTACCTCTTCCCATCCTTCCCTCTCTGTTTCCTGCTCTTTGCTAAATGCATTCTAGCAATATTTTATTGGGTTTGGGGTCTAGAGTTTGGAGACCTCCATGGATTTCCCCCTCCCAATTTTACAAACAAAATGCTGGCAGAGGGCTGGAAAAATCACTTTATGTTCTTGAGGTGGGAGGATTCTACAGGTAGGGAATCAAATCACAGCAGCCAGCATCTCTCCCTCGTGTTGAACCTGGAGAGAAGCCCCCTAAAGTCCCCATGGAGGGATTTAAACTGGTTCCACTGGGTAAACTGGACCCACAAGTGCACCAGCCTGGCATCAACACCACTGCCTTCTTAATTTTTAGGGACCTCCTCCCTTCTCCCAGGTGTGCTGCCCTAAAAGCTCTCTGCAGAGCATGGCAGAGTGCCCACAGCCCATGCTGAGGAGCCATGCTGCAAATTGAAAAAAAAAAAAAAAAAAAAAGAAAAAAAAGGGATTAAATGGTTTCCTTTCCTCTCAGGGCTCAGCTATTCCCCACCCCCTCCAAGGCTGGCCCTGGAAGGAGTTTTTGCCTTTTCTCAGGTGATGGGGGAGGGATCCAGCGCTGGACCCAGAGGCCCCAAACCCTGCCCTGACTTTGCTGCCTGAAGCACAGAGCTCTCAGAAAACACAGATGAAAGGGAAGCTGGGGGAGGGCTCCAGACTGGGAGAAACAACCCTCGTGGCAGGTCCTTTGGCAGGGGTCAGGCTTCAGGACACAGAGGAGATATATTAAAAGGGGAAGCTGAAGGAATCTAAATAATCAGGCTCCCCACTGGATAATGCCTTGACAAGAGGAGATGCTGCGGGAGCCAAGGAAAACTGACTCGCACAGAGGGGCAGAAAAGTAAAAACTCCCTGCACAGAGGGGCTGGGGCTGCCCATGCAGACCTGGGGGAAGGGCTGCAGGCTGGAAGGAAATTAAATAATAGCCTGAAATTCCCAGGTGAAGAACAATGGGATTGAAAACAGAAAGGCCCCCGAGAGATAAACAAATCAGGCTGGAGAGGCCAAGAACAGAGAGAGAGAGCTGGGGGCTGGATTCTGCACCCTGTCCTGGCATCCCATCCCTTCTGGGCTGGATTCTGCACCCAATCCTGCCATCCCATCCCAACTGGGCTGGATTCTGCACCCTGTCCTGTCATCCCATCCCATCTGGGCTGGATTCTGCACCCTGTCCTGCCATCCCATCCCAACTGGGCTGGATTCTGAACCCTGTCCTGCCATCCCATCCCATCTGGGCTGAATTCTGAACCCAATCCTGCCATCCCAACTGGGCTGGATTCTGCACCCAATCCTGCCATCCCATCCCACCTGGCTGGATTCTGCACCCTGTCCTGCCATTCCATCTGGGCTGGATTCTGAACCCAATCCTGCCATCCCATCCCATCCCATCCCATCCCATCCCATCCCATCCCATCCCATCCCATCCCATCCCATCCCATCCCATCCCATCCCACCTGGGCTGGATTCTGCACCCTGTCCTGCCATCCCACCTGGGTTGGTACAGACCTGCCAGGCACCCCACAAGATTAGGGGAAGTCCTAAGTGCCTGCTCTAGACGTTCTTAGAACCTAAACCAGCAAAGCCACACCAAAAATATCACTTATCCCTATTTATGTAAGATTAAACCCAACTGTCATGCCCTAAAAGGCTCTCTTACTCTCTGTTTTTTTCTAAAAAGACTTTTCAGAGGATAAAAAATATCCCTACTTTCACTGGGGAAAGCCAGCACTGCCCCATGTAGAGTTTGCTGCAGGACAAGGAATTAAATCCATGCTTGAGAATCCCAGGATGTGCAAGGAATTCTAGAGGCATATTTCATGGAATATCCATCAGGAAACAGCCCAGGAGACAGAAATCCATGGAACAGCTCTGAATAACTTCTGACACAGGTGTTACAAACTGCTGGAGCCTCGCTGGCTGCGACAGATGTGTTTTGATTGAGGACATGGTCCTTGGAGGGTGGGAAATTATTGCCTTGGAACCAAACAGCAGATTTTTTTGTTTTCTTTTTTTGGCAATTCTGCTGTGTTTTAAAAATTCATGGGCAAGCCCTGAAAGCACTTTACCAATAAGCATTAATATTCCCAGAGGAGAAACTGAGGCTTGGGGAGTAGGAGTTGCTGCACCACGATGAGAGAGCAAGGCAAAGAACCCAGAGAGTCCCACAGGGTTTCCTTGTCCCCACAGCATCACAGTGTCCTGCTGCAGTTTGCCCACTGCACTCACACTGAACCTGCCTACAAGTGGAAAAACACAGGAAGTAAAGAGGAAAATCTGAATTTTCAGCTCTAACTGATATCGAGCCCCCCTTCACACCCTGCATTCTTGCAGCACCAGTTTGTGTTCAAAAGCTTTTTCTATTTCCTTTTCCAGTGCCACATGCTGCTGTGTCAACATAATACAGGGTCTTCCTAAACAAAGGAATGTGTGTCTAGAAGCCATCCACAGGGAATGGCGGCCAGAACCCCGCCAGCAGGGGGAAAAAAAGAGGTCCCACGCTCCTTTTTATGGCACAGCTTAAAAACTGGGAGTAGGCAGCACCTAACAGCAGGTCTGTGAGACAGGATGGGGGAGGTCTGACACCCTGGAGGTTCATTTTTGTCCTTCCCAGGCAGGTATGAGCAGCTCAAGGTGTGCAAGGATGGGTTTGGATTCCCCCTGTGCCCATCAGCCACAACCACAAAGGGCCAGGAGAGTCAAGAGACCTTGTTCTGCTCCCAACTTGTCATTTCATCTTGGCCAAGGCACTTCCTCTGCCTTGTTGACTTAACTCAAGCTGGCTCTGAGGCTGCAGCCAAAAAGGTTTTCATCAGAAAATATGGTTCAGAGGGGAACATATGACCTGCAGCTGAGCTCTGTCGGGGTGTGAGACCATTGGATTGCACAGTGGCATGCCAGACCTCCTCATTTCCATGTAGGATTGATTCAGAGCACTGCCAAGGATCTGCAGGAAGCATATGCATTTGTTTAACATGGTGGGAGCACTAGGAGGAAGCTCAGGAAACGTCGAGCCTTGTTGCAAGAAATCCTGCCCCTGGAAGCTCAGAACAGCCCAGGCTGAGCCAGGATGGAGTTTTTCCCCCCCAGGTGCCCTGTGGGATATTATAAAGGAGAAGTGAAACCAAAATCAGCATCCCTGGTAACAGGGGGAGCCCACATTTCCTGCCCTGCCTATCACTGGGGATCCCAGCCAGGCAGAGGGTGAGGATGTGCCTTCTGTCCAGGCACCTCTCCACCTGCTTTTTACTTCCTATACCTCTGTGCTTAAGTCCAGCATGATTTTAAATGACACAGACAACCTCTGAACTGGAATCTTGGTGCAATTTGCCCCTGTCAGGAGAGCAAGGGGAGCCTCTTTTTGCCCTGCCAGACTTCCCTCACAAGGACTTGGCCCCTTCGTTTAGAAGAAATCCTAAATATTTGTTTTAATTGCAAAATGGATCCTCATAAACCAGCAGGCCTGTGTGCTATCAGGCTTTGGATTGCATCAAGCCTGGCATGTGGGCTCATGAGGCAGATGGTCAGGGAAAAGCACCTTGGCACAGCCTTCCCTGGCATCTCTCAGACAAAGGGCTGCACCGGGACAGGATTTTCTCTTTCATCGCCCCTTTGCAAAGGCTGCATCCAGCAGGGTGCTAAGCTCCTGTCAGTCTCTGTCAGCCCTTCACTCCCAATGTCTTTCTCCCCACAGTCTGGCTGCTGGGGGAGTGAGGTCTCTTGGCAAAAGCCAAGCCTGGGGCTGTTTTCTGAGCGAGGCACCAGCTCTGTCTGCACCCCCAGCCTCTTCCCAGATCCTTTTCCTGGAGGCTTTGGCTGCCTCCATCCACCCCTCAAAACCCAGACTGCCACGAGTATTTAACCCTGACTCTGGTTCCACGCTCAGTATTTCAGAATTCCCCAAAGGAACATTTCTCACTGCTTGTTGGGGCTCAGCAGTGGGGCAGCTCTGCCCCTCCAGGGAAGGGCAATGCCCTACCCAGGAATTCCAGATGTTGTTCTCTCCCTCCAGCTCCCAGAAATGAGCTGCTGCTGTTCCACCTCCCATGGAGACAGAAGAACCAGAAAAGGGTTTGTCCTGCAGCCTGGGCAACCTGGGCATGGCTCAGCACCCGAAAATTCTGCCTCTATTTAAAACTCTCTGAGGAATAAATTGAGAAAAAACCAGATTCCTATGGGTGCAAGTGATATTCCTCCCTGTCCTCCCTAATAGCTGCTCAGATAAACTCCAATCTAAAACAACACCAGCAACCTTTTTAAGGCCAGCATGGCCAATTTAGCCCATTTTAGGAGATCCAGCATGGATGGCACAAACACAGGCTGCTAAAATTCTAGCATTTAAGAGCATTAATTTAGCCCGGCACATTAAGACCACAAATCTTTCTGCCAATTATTTTGGATAATTGTAACTATCACCACAAACAGTTTGAGATGTACAGGATCTGCAATTATCTGTGTTTCTCCCCCACTGTAAATGAAAGGGATAAGGAGCAGAACCATCAGGGAACAACTTAAAGCTTCTATTTGCTGCTGGGAACATCTGAACCATTTCTCTGACACCTCCAAAAATTGATTAAGGGGAAAGAGGATGGATGAAGGGAGATTTATTTACAAACAGACTGAACAGGGGGCCTGGAAACTGGGGAAAGGCATGATGGAAAAAAGCTGAAAAATGGGGGAAATAATGGAGAAATGGTAGAAATGATGAAATGAAGAAGGTCGATATGAGTTTTTTGTGATTTTTCACTCCAGTTTGGGCTTGGCTCTGAAAAGTGCAGACAGCGATGGGCACCCTGCTGCAGGGCCAGGTCACCCCTGCCCTTGCAGGGACTTTGGCCACCCAGGGAGGAGCCAGCCCGAGCAGAGCCAGCCGGCAAAGCCACTAGAGGGCCCCTGGGCCAGCGGAACGCGGCTCGCCCGGGGGCTGGGAGCTGGCCAAGCCTCGGGCTGAGCATCCTGCATCACCCTGCGAGCCACACAGGTGACACTGCGGGTGACACTGCGGGTGACACTGCGGTGACACTGCGGTGACAATGGGGATGAACCTTCCAGAAGCATCAGGCTGGTGCGAATTCAGAGGGGAAAACTCCTCCAGCGCTGCTCTGGATGTCTCCATCCAGCCCCACATCCAGCCCCAGCCTATTTAACATCCAACAAGTCGAGCACAGCCCGGAGAAGTCTGATTTCCAAGCCAGAGCAGCATCTTGCACCCATTCGAAATGTCCATTTGGAAATTCAGTGTGAATAACACAAACACAAGACAGATGCTGCCACTTACCCAAATGTCTTGGAGGAACAAATGGGAGGCGAATTTGAAAGCAAATGAAGCAACCAGATTGTAGCTCTTAAGTGGACTCTGTGCTACAGCAAGGGGAAAACTTGGCAGGGAGGGACTCAGTGCTCACCACTTTGCTTGATCTACATAAACCATAAGTGCACGTGGAGCTGAAGACTTAATCAAAAGCAGGTGAAAAATCCCTTTTTTTTTTTTTTTTTTGGGCCACGGTTTGTGCCTCCACGGGGACAGCTCAGCCCAAAAAGCCACAGGCAGGGGCTGTGCTGGGTCACCACAGCTGCTGCAGGATGTGCAGCACCAGCAGCAGGTGCAGGGGGAGATTTGGGACACAAAATTCTCCTTTCACCCCATCCCGCTGGCCGGAGATGCTCCCTGCGCGAGCGGCAGCAGAACTGCGGCGCTACCGGGGTGGAAAAGGAGGAAAAAAAGGTGGAAAAAGGGGAAAAAAGGTGGAAATGGTGGCTGTGTGAGCCAGCCCCGAGCCACCCAGACACTGAGCATTCACTGGGAGAGCACATTTTGTGCAGCTGGCGTTGTGTCAGACTAGACTGGCTTCGTGCAGGAAATACTGAGCACTTGGACAAGCTGGGAGCGAGCGCTGGGAAGGCGTCCAAGATTGTGCTTCACATCTGCTCCTGCGAAGGCACTGCGAGCCCTGTTTGAGCGTGTGGGGTAAACAACAGCAGCCCCAGCAGAACACAAGCACAAGCAAACGTGGGGGTGCTCTGGGGGCCCCCAGACACAGCCTTGGGAAAAGAGAGAGGAGCTCTGTGCTGGCACAGCCAGCTGAGTGACCACAGCGAATCAGCACGGGCAGGGAAAGGTGCAGCTTGAAGTTCAAATGTCAGCAATTTAAATCCTGACATCAGTGAAATGCTGGAGTTTTATCCATGTCCAGTATCTTGCACCCTTCTTCCTAAAAATCATATTTTCTTTCAGCAATCTGAATTTATTCCTAAGAAAACACAAAAAAAGGCACTGCAAGCCCTGTTTGAGTGTGTGGGGTAAAGAGCAGCAGCTCCACAGAACACAGCAAATGTGGGGGGACTCTGGGGGCCCCCAGACAGAATTTTGGAAAAAGAGAGAGGAGTCTGGTCCTGGCACAGCCAGCTGAGTGACCACAGCAAATCAGCACAGGCAGGGAAAGGTGCAACTTGAAGTTCAAATGTCAGCGATTCAAGTCCTGACATCAATGAAATGCTAGAGTTTAATCCATGTCCAGTACCTTGCACCCTTCTTCCTAAAAATCACCATTTCCTTCAGCAATCTGAATTTATTCCCAAGAAGCAAACAACAACAAAAAAACCCCATGGATGCACAGTCCCATCCACCTCCTGACTTTCTGTTTCTTTTCCTCGTCACCCCCATAGAGCACAAGCACATTAAATGCTTCCATTGCTGGTGTTGGCACCAATAAATCTAAATTTTCAAGCTTGGCAAACCCAGCTAAACAACTGGCAAAGAGATAAATGATTCCTCTAAGGTAATGTACAACTCTCATTACCCCAGGACTTCTTTTTTTTTTTTTTTTCTTTTTTTTAAATCAATCCCCCCCAGTACTGGTTTGAAAATCCTGGAAAAACACAATTTTCTCCCCAGCAATAAAGGTACCAGTTTTCCCTGTGGATTCTCTCTTTTTTTTTCCATTAGAAAATTCCCTGTGATATGGCAGCTTTGCTCCAAACTGGGAGTTGGAAAAATGAGAGCCTGGAGAAGAAACTCCTGAGCAGCCAGCACCCCCTCGAACCATCCAATAAATGGCATTCAGCTCAAACTCTCCAACCCTGCAAGGGAACAGGAGAACAAAGGGATTTGAAGCATGGATTAGATCATTCCAAATGGTCTCAGCATTGGTGGTTTGGGGGTTTTCTTTTTTTTTTTTTTTTTATTTTTTTCTCTCCCTCAAGCCGTGTGGCAAAGGCTGGATTTGAACCTTTGAGGGCAATGTTTTGACACAAATATTTAAGCTATTTAAAATAAGTAATAACCTTCAGTTACCTTCAAGAGTATTATATTTAAAACAGAGAATGGGATTAAAACAGATTAGCTCCCAACGTTTCTTAATGTGGCAAACAGCATCAATCAGATCATATCAACGCGAGCTGACAGCTCAGGGAAATCCAGAGGAGCAGATTCCCTTAGAAAAATGAGATATTTGATCAATTCTTGTAAATTCTTTTTTCTGAGCTGTTAGAAACTGCATTGACTTCATAAAAATGTAATGACAGCTCAGCCTTTGCTTAGCATAACATCCTGAAAGTGCCTGAGAACATCGAATTAAGGCGCCCCGGCAGCGTTGAGGAGTAAATACCGCTGTCAATTTGCTCTCCAAATGCTGCTGCCCATCGATTTCCCACTCAGGGAAATCAGGGAAATGCCTGCCTTGCAATCCCAGCTCTCCATCCTGCACTTGAGTGCCTGCAGACAAACCCTGCAGAGCCCTGGTGGGATCCATCAAGGCACGAGGTGTGAAGTGAGGGGTGAGGCAGCACGAGAGCCAAAGTTTAAGGATGCAGAAATTGCCTTTCACCTGGCCTCACTCTAACCCTCCCCAGGGGAGCTGCTCCATCCCTGGCAGTGTCCAAGGACAGCTTGGGTGGGGTTTGGAGCAACCTGGGGTAGTGGAAAATGGAACAGAATGTTCTATAAGATCCTTTCCAACTCAAACCTGCATTTTTGTTGCCTGTCCCCCACTGGGTGTGTCTGCTGGTCCTTAATTTCCCATCCCAGGAGGAGCTGGGCAATCCCTTGACAAGTTTTCCTTATATTTTATTGGATTCCTATAAATGATTCCAGGCAGAATTCCAGTTTTATATTCCTGATGTTTTGGAGTCATATCGAGGAACTACAGACTTGTGCATTATTTGTAAATTAACCACCACAGGGTTAGGTGGGAATTTGGGAAGGAATTCCTGGCTGGGAGGGTGCCCCTGGATCCCTGGAACATCCTGGCAGAGTGGAGATGTCCCTGCCCATGGAATCAGGACTTTGCCATCTCTTCATCCCAAACCAGCCTCTGATTCTGCATTGTCCCCATGGGGAAGGACACCAGAAGGAACCTGGGGGTGGCAGTGCCACTGTCCCACGAGGGCTCCATTTGTGCTTCAGAGCCAGCCAAGCTCCCAGCCTGCAGCACAAGGAAATGAAGCATGAAGGAAGCAGAGCCTGGTGCTTAGAGTGGCATTATCCGAGCGCTCCGTGGGAACCGCCGGCCAAATCCCCGCGCATTAACTCGCCCTAATCTTGGAGAAATCTCTTCCCAACTGGTTTGAAATAAATCCTGTTAAATTCTGCAGGGAATTGGCCTTATCTCTGCACACCTGTGTGGGGTTTTTCCTACCTTTTCCCCCGTGCCTGGACAAAAGGGAGTGGGTCTGTGTGTGGCAGTGTGTGTGTGTGTCTGAGAGGAGCTAAAGAGACAATTATCTTCCGCTGAAAATAAACATCATGAAACTATAGATGCCTAATTTTTGCACCTGGAAGATCCTCTTACAGCTATTCACTACTAATCACTCTTAGCTAATAAATGAATAGAATAACTAATGTGATTAGAGTAATTTGCCTATTCATCAGGAATATTAAATGAATTGAATATTTTGTATTTGACTCGTCTCTCTCAGCGTTTCCCCGATACTGTAATTAGCCCCTTGTCTGTTCCTGTGGCAAAAACACCACGTGGCCTTTGGGATGGGACACTTGGGCTCATTCTGCACCCCTGGACAGATGGACATCTGCTTTTCTAGCCATACTTTCATGCTAGAATTAAATCATCCCACTGGAAAAGGCTCTGGAAACGTGGTGGAAGGAAGTCAGGGCAGCAAAGAAGGATTAAACTCTTGGTTTGGTGCAAGAAAATATCCAAATAAAGAGATTTTACAGAGCTGGTCACCTCAGAGGTCACCCTAAGGGGACATCACAGGGCTGGTGGTGACAGAGGAGCTGCTCCTTGGCTGTCAGCATGGTTTAGGAAATTGTCCAGGAAATTCTTGGCCACTGTGGCTCTTTTCCCTCTTTTCCAGCTGGGAACGTGACAGCTCTCTGAAGACATCCAGGTGAAGTCCCAGACCTGTTAATACACGCTGGGATGGTGGCTGTTAAATTTAAATCTTGCTGAGGAGTCAGGAGGAAGCTGAACTATGCAAATGATGATATAAAATAACCAGTGGGCAGATATTCAAATAAGGATTTCACATATATACATAAAGGGAAAAAAAAAACAGAACTGGGATGGAGTTTTCCATATCTATACAAGGTTTTTTGAGAGAAGACAGCAAAGATTTAGAAAATTAATGCTGGTCCTTGTCTGCTTCTAGAAACTAATGGGGATATGCAGAACAACACAGAAAAGATGCATTAATAAAATTGCCAAAGATCATCTGTCACTTCCTCTTGGTAAGAAGCCAAAGCATTTTTTAAAATGCATTTGCACTTAACCAGAATGATATCATAATCTTCCTTAGTCATATCTTTTCCTGCCTTCCTGCTACTCCACAAAGCAGACAGCGAGCTTTGCAGGAGACAAACTCAAAATGCTGCATTAAAATTAAAAAGGGAAGAGGCTGCACGGAAAAGCTGCACAAACAGAATCACCTTGAGCTAAACCTTGAGCAAGAAAATACACGGGGCACGTTCGGAGCAGGGAAGGAAATTAGGAGGAGAAAACAATGAATTATTGAAGGCTTCAGGGTTCTCCAGGCTGGGTAGCTCTAAAATCAAGATGTCACACAAGCCTTTTAGGGTCTGTGTTTGGTTGGAGTGAGGTGGTTTGAATCTTTGGGAGGGCATAATTAGGGTTTCATTTGGGTTTCACCTCCCTTCTTTCACAGCTAACCCCACACAGAAACAAGTCCCTCGTTCACAATTATTTGTGTCACTTGGTTTTGTTGTTCTTGGTTTGTTTTGGTTTATTTTTTTTTCATTATAACTGCAAAGAAAGCCCAGACCTGCAGAACCTAAAATGTGAATATCACTGGAATTCTGCATCAGCCTCCATCCTTATTAATTATGCCATAAATCTCCACCTGAAGTCCCAGATGTGCCCGTGCTGAAGCGAGCTCTGGATTCCTGCTTCAGAGCGGAGCCATTGTGTATCACTCACAGCTACCTGGAGAACATCCTTCAAGGCAGAGACGAGGCAAAGTCTCTTCTAAATTCTCTTTCATATCTTGTTACACAACAAAATTTCTTTCCCAGCTACCCACAGCTCCTCACCATTATTTTTCTGCCTCCCTCCTTAGACCTGGAGTTTTCGCTGTGAACCTGAAACCAGTTTCACAGATTTATTTAGGTATTTTTTACATTCCCCCCACCCTTAATTTCTCCTTTCAGATTGCTTTCAGACAGCAAGAGTGCAAACCAGTGATTCCTGGGTTGTTGTGAGAAAAATGCTATATGAATGAATAAGTTATAATAATAATAATACATTACAGTGATAATGATGGATGTGTTTTAAACAAAGCCTCTGGCTGCCAGTGTGGAGGAGCTATGGAAAAATCAAAGATAATCTTGCATGAGGAGAATTGTAATGAGAAAAACCTGGAATATTTTATCTCTGAGCTGCTCCTATCTGCTCAGGGTTGTCCCAGTTTGACTTGAAGAGTGTGGCAGGTCTGGAGCTAAATTTAGGTCCAGGTGCTGTCAGGAAGGGAGGGGTTGGATCCATCCTGGATCATTCCCAGCGTGGGGCAGGGAGCTCAGCACTGCACACACACACACACACACACACAGAGCCCATTTCATCCTCAAAGCCTCTGCAGCCACAGAGATGAAAGCACAGAAAGAGATTCAAAGGCTCACCCAACAGGTCAGTGGCAGGGCTGGAGGAGCTCTGCAGGATAAACCTGTCCTGGCAGTCCTGTCCCACTGCTGGGAATGTAAAAAATGGGAATTTTGGGTCAAACTCACTGCCCACAGATTAAACCAACAGGAATGCTCAGAGCAAAAAACTCTGGTTTTTGTAAAGAATGAGATTTTTAGAGGAAGGGCTTCACAATTTATCCATCCTTTTCAGTTTTATCCCATCAGTTTATCAAAATTTCACCTCTAACAGCAGCAGAAATTGGGTTGGAGTGACAGCCCAGAGTTTCTTTTGGCTCCTGCACCTGTACACTTGTTAAGGAGAGCTCCTCAATCACAGGGATTTTGGAAGTACAACAGAGGCACCGAGTCCAAGACAGAAATCTTTTCTATTCCAATTTCAATCCCAAGAATTGCCAGACCTCGGGATGCTAATAAGCTGAGGAATATCCTTTAGAAATATAAGGCAGAATAATGTAAAGTGTCCAAATTTCAGCAGCATCCCGAAATCTGGGTGACTGCAAAGCCTCTTCAGCCACACTAAATATAAGACACAAAGCAGCAAGCTCCCTAAAATGCTGTGGAGGCTCCACAATCCTCAGCCTGTGCAAATCCCTGGTGTGCAAGGCTTGGCCTTGGGGGTCTCTGGGGCTGGGGGATTTACTCCTGGCCACTGATTTGAACGTGTGCTGAGCCAACATCCCGATTTCCTGCGCTGCCTAAATCTCTGCACCCTCAGGACAGCTCCTGGGACAGACCCTGAGAAAGTAATCTCATGATTTATGAGGTTTGCTAACAATGGCAATAAGCAAGGCAGCATTTTAAGCAGCTAACTGAATTGGGATGTGGGCTGGCTTTTTCCTTTTTCCACAGCACAATGTGGATCTATTTAGCCCTTACAGCTTGAATTTCAGCCTTTCTTTGCCCATGAGAAAGCCTGGCAAATGGGATTTGGGCTAGGAGCTATAGGGGAGAATATCTTTTAATTAACCAGGAGGGTGGCTCAGGGAAGATCTAGCACTGCCTCTGAGCTGAGTTTCCAGCTCCACTGCCAGGCAGACGGGTACAAATTAAGGCAGAGCAGTAACTGCAAATCTAATTGCCCATGGCTGTGATTTACCTGGGTGTGTGGAGGACAGGGGTGACTCCAGTGCTGAGCACTGCCCCTCACCTGAACATTTCCACCTGAGCAGCTCAGGGGATGCCAACCCACATGGATTTCCCCCCTGTCTCTCTTTTCAAAGGCAAGGCAATCAAACCTCTCATTACTCTGCTGGTAGGGAAACATTTTTTTTCCTGAGAACACAGTGAGTTCTTGTGTCCAGAAAGCACAGACTGGGCACAGATCCTGCCCTCTGTGCAGGCTGGGGGTTCCTGCAGAGCAGGGAGGTCAGGGCTCCATCCCTCCATCCTGTCAGACACAAGTGTGACCAAAGGCAGGGCAGGATTTAGACCCACAAAATATCCAAACTGTGGGGAGGCTGCAACAGAGGCAAACCTTTGAGGAACAGCTGAAAAACAAAAGGAAAGGCCAGAGATGGGACAGCACAGAGCATCCCTGGTGGGAACTCTCACCTTGTTAAATGCTGAGCAAAGCAGAAACGAGGCACAGCTCCAAGAGAAACCAAACTCCAAGGGAAACCAAACTCCAAGAGAAACCAGCCCCAGCACCCAGGGAATGGCTGTGCCTGCTCCCAGCATGGACACAGGGATGGAGCTGAGCCCAAAGCCTGAATCCTGAGCCCAAAGCCTGTAATCCCAAACCCAGAGCCTGCATCCTGAGCCCTAAATCTTCATCTCAAACCCAGAGCCTGCATCCCAAGCCCAAAGCCTGCATCCCAATCCCAGAGCCTGCATCCTGAGCTCAAAGCCTACATCACAAGCTCAAAGCCTACATCCCAATCCCAAAGCCTGCATCCCAAACCCAAAACCTGCTTCCCAAACCCAGACCCTGCATCCCAAACCCAAAGCCTGCATCCTGAGCCCAAAATCTTCATCCCAAGCCCAAAGCCTGCATCCCAAACCCAAATCCTATATCCCAAACCCAGACCCTGCATCCCAAACCCAAAGCCTGCATCCTGAGCCCAAAATCTTCATCCCAAGCCCAAAGCCTGCATCCCAAACCCAAATCCTATATCCCAAACCTGAATCCTGCATCCCAAACCCAAATCCTGCATCCCAAACCCGAATCCTGCATCCCAAACCCAAATCCTGCTTCCCAAACCCAGAGCCTGCATCCCAAACCCAAAGCCTGCATCCTGAGCCCAGAGCCTGCATCCTGAGCCCAAAATCTTCATCCCAAACCCAAATCCTGCATCCCAAACCCAAATCCTTCATCCCAAATCCTGCATCCCAAACCCAAATCCTGCATCCCAAACCCAAATCCTTCATCCCAATCCCAAATCCTGCATCCCAAATCCTGCGTCCCAAACCCAAATCCTGCATCCCAATCCCAAATCCTGCATCCCAATCCCAAATCCTGCATCTCAAACCCAAATCCTGCATCCCAAATCCTGCATCCCAATCCCAAATCCTGCATCCCAATCCCAAATCCTGCATCTCAAACCCAAATCCTGCATCCCAAATCCTGCATCCCAATCCCAAATCCTGCATCCCAAACCCAAATCCCGCATCCCAAACCCAATCCCTGCCTCCTGGTCCCCCCAGCAGTTCCCTGGTGCTGGCTCACACCCAGCCCATCCCTGCCCTGGCCCCGTGGCGCTCTCCCTCGCCGAGTCCCGCCGTGTTTTACTGGACAAGGCGTGCGAGTTAAATTTACATTTTATTTGAACAATGTTTCATCTTGTTCCTGTGTGTCTCCGCTGGCGATGAGGCAGTGAGAAGCTGATGAAATTTATTCCTGCTCTTGCTGCCACGCTGTATAAATAAAGGGGAAGGAATAAAATACTTCTCCAACAGGAAGTGTGAAGGCTTTAATGCTTTGTTTAAATATGCAGTTGAGAGACTTTATTTATCATGCAGCATCTGTATGTGCCTACAGCTGAAATTTGCTCCCTAAAATTATTTTACATGCATTTTTTCACCTTTGTCACACCACCAAACCTGGTGGATTTACCCTTAAATCTGTGCTGGGTAAGAATTCCCTCCCAAAAATGATGCCCAGAAATAGCATTGCCACTGTGTTCATGTATCTCAGGTGCTGTGAACTCTGGCTGGCTGCATTTCCCAAGAATAATTGGTGTACACACACACCCTGGGAGATTTATATTCCCCTGCATCTTGGGCTATATACAATATGATTTAAATGGCACAGGCACTGGAGAAAGTGGACAGTAAAGCGTACAGTATTTGAAAATAAACATAAAGCAAAATGGTTTGACATCCTATTTCACTTAAAATGTAAATGGTGAACATTCAGGGCGTGATTTACAACCTTTTTAAAAGCACAAATGTTTTTTCTTTTTGGCCCCCTCACTCAGATGCCACAAATCAGGAGAATTCTTTGCAGCATCAAGAAATCCCCCGTGGTGGGTTGGCTCCTTTTTGTTGCTATCCTAAGGAAAGGACATGGATCCCCCCAGATCAGTTTTCCTGCCTCTCTTTTTGTTTTTCCCTCTGGTGTCCTGACTTGAAATGTGGCTGTATTGTGAATTTTAGGCTGGAGGCTCTTGGAGAGAGAGGAGGGAGTGGAAGGGGATGCAGAGTGTGAGCAGCCTGTTGCTCAAGTGCTCATTTTTGCAGCCTCTTGCCCAGGGTTATCACCTTTCCATGCCTTCAATCCTGGCTGGATCACTGCTCCCATCACAAGGACAGTGTGGGAATCCCTGAATTCCCTGATTCCTGGAGTCACTGACCCAGGGCAGCATCCAGCTATGCTCATGTTGCTTTCTGGTTGTCCCTCCTAACCTATCCTTGCTATATTCCAAAATATCATCAAAATATCTGTACTGATACCATCCCTGCACCACCTTTCCTCCCTTCTCCTCACCCACTCCCATCACAGAGAAGGTGCAGAGAGAATCTCCCTGCACTGGCTCTGCTCCCAGCAAAGCACAGGGAACACACCTGAGAAGTTTTTTTCAGGTTTGTGCCACTTTTATTCCCAGATCTCAGAATATTCTGAGCTGGAAGTGATGCCTTGAGAGGCTGCCTGGAGCAGAGGCTGGACAGAATTAAAGGAATAAAGCAGGGATTTATTGAAAGCTTTTCAAATTCACCTTGGGCCATGGCTCTGCCCAGGATGGACCCAGAGTCAGGAGTTTCACACTTTTATCAGTTTTGTTCCATTCCCATCTTGGGGTTCATTGTCCAATTCCAGCTCCAGGCTCTGCAGTCCCACCCCCCCCAGATTCTCTCCTCAATTCCCTGTTTGCATTTTTGGGACTGGAGCTGCAGCAGTGTCCTGGTTCTGGGGCTGGAAAAGGATTGTTCTGTGTGCCTGAGCTGGGAGGAGAACCTGGAACACTTTGTGTAAGTTCAGAGTTATATCCTAATGCAGGGCAGAAAATGGAAAATGTGAAAGCTCAAACTTAAAGCATCAGAAGGGACCCACAAGCTCTTAGGGGAATGGTCCACACTGGAGTGGAACCCCAGCTCCACCACACAAATCCAGAGCATCAGCAGTGTTTTGTGCCCCAGAGCCACCATCTCCTGACCCCCACAAGGCACAGACCCAGAGCCCAGACCTCCAGGAACTCTCCTGCATGGAGCAGAGGATGAGGCAGCCCCATCAGAGCTCTCCTGGTGCACTCCATGCCACAGCCCATTCTGCTCTCCAACCACAGGGATGGCCCACAGACACTTCCAGCACCTCCTGTCCCTTTCCCAAGGCACTGGGATGCAGGATGTGCTCTGGCCCCACCCTGGAGCCCCCAGCCCTACAGCAGAGCCAGCCCCGAGTTCCCAACCGCACCATCCAGCCCTTAAATCTTTAATAACCTTTCTATTCTTTACTGGGAGCACACGAGTGTGGGCACATCTCCCCAGATCAAACCGAATCCTTAATTTAAGCAGCTGTTAATAAGGGTTAAATCTGCAGGCTGCAGTGCCCCTCTGCTCCCCTTTCCCTGCTCTCACAATCAATGGAGCGGGAAGCCTGAAGGGTGTCCATTTTGAAAAGCCATAATGAATCATTTTTCCTTAGCAAATCTGGCAAACTTCAATCCTGGTTCCTGCAGCCTCCCTTTCACATGTCCAAGCCCTCTGTGACACATCAAATTTAATGAGACTGCACAGACCTCAAATAAGGCACTGTAGCACTGCTGGGATACTTTATTAAGGAGGATCAGACAGAATGTGTTTGCTGTTTAAGAGCCTTTAAAGGCAAATTACACTTCTTTTTGGGGGGATGAGAGCCTCCCATTTTTGTTCAGTCCCTGGCCCTCCTCAAACACATCCTGCAGGCCAATTCAAACACAGAGTTAAGGTTTCTGCAAACAGGCAAAGCAGCAAAATTGGCAGCGAGGGCTGAGAGACCAGCAAGGCTCGATTGAAGGTTGTGGGGTAGGACACAGACAAAGGAACGTGTTATTTCACAAAATAATAACAATAATAATAATAATAATAATAATAATAATAATAATAATAATAATAATAATCTGTCTCTGACAAGCTGTGCAAGGGAACACCCCACCCTGCTAGCAGGTGCTGCCCTGCACTAGGTCCAGGGAAAGGCCAAATTAACCCCCTCTGGCTGGTGGAGAGGTGGGAAAAAGTTTCTAGAAAGATCATAAAATCCTAGAATGGTTTGGGTCAGTCTCAGCCCTGAAGATGGATGGTGTGAGATATGTGCTGAGCCATCCTTGGGGAAAAACTGGGGCAGCCCATGAAGAATGGGGAAAATGAAATATTATTTTTATTTTAATGTCCATATAAATAATTCTGATCACCAGAACCGTGCAGGGTTCAGTCTGCAAACTCCACATTTTGGGGCTCTTTGGGTTTGCTTGGTTTGCTTGTGGATGCTGTAAGAGATACAAGATGAAATCCTGGATGACTTCAGGAGATTTTTGCAGCCATAATCAGCTCAGGTTCTGTCCTTGCAGATTTTTTTCCCTTGGAAAACCCCATTCTGTGCAAGGACTCAGTGCTGGAACTTTAGTTGGAGATTTCACCAGTCTCGTGGCTTAGCAACCTCCTGCTTAATTCAGAGCATCTCTTTTGAGATCATGGTGTTCAGCTCCTCTGTGTCCACCTCTGGCCACGACCAGCTCTAAAAAGAGCTGTAATTTATTTCAGCAAGTGCCCAGGCTGCTGGGCAAGGCAGCAGAAAGCCAAAATGTCTCTCTCAGTCTGTGGATTCCTAATTGGGGTTTACAGGGAAATATAAAAATTGGACTGATTGAGAGAGCTCTCAGAGGTGCTAAAAGAAGAAAGGCTGTGTCTCAGAAGGTTTTTATGTGACTGGAGGAAAATGTTAACATTTTTACCTTGTTGGAGCAAGAACCCACTTCCAAAAAGTGCAGTGAGAAATGAAATCATTTATATATCACAAATTTGGTTGCAGGATAAACCCAGAGACATTTCCTGTGTCAGGACAACTGAGGCAGAACCTGTGGAAGGTTTCATTTGAGTTTTCTTCTCCATCTTTGGCTGTCTGAGGAGGTTTGGGGCTTGGCACAGCGAATTCTGTGGTGATTTGGATCCAGGTCACATTTTCTCTGAACCACCTGCATTTGGAATCACAGGAAGAGTGTGGCTAATGGATCAGTCTAATGACATCAGTTCTGATCCATCTCTAATTAAGGGCTCTGCCAGGAATACAGTCAAGCAATTCTAATGGCCCAGAGGAAAAATTGTGAAGCCAGGTAATGAAATTTGCTTATTAGACAAAATGGGAAGAAGGAGTGCAGGGGCACAGAAATCAATACAGAAAGCAGGGCAGCAGCATTTCCAAAGCCCTGCACATGGGCAGAGCCCAGCTCATGAGGTTCATAAGTGGAATAAAAAAACCCTGCCCTGCTCACAGCCCTGAGGATGTTCACCTGGAAAGGGCCCAGCTTATGTGAACTTCTAAAGAGTTTGTTCCTCAGCTGGAGGATTTCATCCCTGCTGGGTCTGTGTGGCTCCCAGGGCTTTCAGAGACAGTTCCACATCTCCTTCTAGAGCCAACTCCCTTCTAGTGGTGCCTGTGCTGGGATATTCCCAGCATTTATAGCCAGGATATTTCCAGCATTTATAGCCAGGATGGTGGCACAGCTCTCCAGGATGGAGAAAAGCAGGGTCACACCTGTAGGCTTGGATAAATCCCACAATGGCCCCCATTAGATCCCAATAAACATTATGACATAAGTATCCCTGGAAGAATTTTTCACCTTTTCATCCAAGGAATATTTCAGTCTGTTCTCCTTTCCAGTGGAAGGTGTCCCTGCCCATGGCAGGGGTTGGAATGAGAGAATCTTTTAGGTCCTTCCCAACACAAACCACTCTGGGATTCTGTGATTAGCAACAGAAAATGCAGGTAAAAAAAAGCCAGAGAGAAGCGTGAGTGCTGCCAAAAAAAAAAAAAATTAAAACCTATTTATTCTGTGGTGATCTACAGAATGATATTTATAGGTGAGATAGTTACAGCTCCAAACAATTCACTTGCAGGCTGCTAGGAGAAGAACAAACCAGAGTGTTTGGTGGTGGTTTTTTGTGTTGGGTTTTTTTGTTTGTTTTGTTTTTTAGTGGGGTTTTTTGAGTGTGTGTTTTTGGGTTTTTTTTTGGTTGGTTGGTTTTTTGAGTGGTTTTTAATATTTTAATTTTTTTTTTAAGGGGAAAAGTTAACTGAAGTTTATGAGCTTGAGCTGTGGAGCAGAGCCTTTTGTGTCACACGAGCCCACATAATTGCACTCCCCCCTCCTCTCAGCCGGTGGCAAAGGAATGTAGGTGGAATGTCTTTACAGGGAGAGCAGCTCACGCAGGGACTGCACAATGAGGGCAAGGAGCAGGAGCCAATCTAAGTAAAGGATCAGGCAAGGAAAATAATATTGGGCTGTCTGCTACCACGTCTAGAAATGCCTCCATGAATCCCCTGCTTCCTTCTGCCTTAAAATGTCCTCCTCCTTCCCAGAGGTTCAGGGCACAGATCTTGTTTCAGTCTCCTTTTTAACACTTTGCTTTTCCCCCTCTCCTTTCATCCTGCTGCCGCAGATATATTTATTTACTGGCAGCGGAAAAAATCAATAAAGGAGGAGGAAATGACTTGGCAGCCTTCCCAAGTGTTAAAATAATTCTCATCTAATCGAGCCCCATTGTTTTTAAACAATATTGCCAGCTCAGGAGCTTGGCCTCGATTTTCAGAAGCAACTGGTGAATTTTTTTTTGGAGGGGGAAATTCTGGGTTTTTTTGGGGTGTCCTTAAAGGGACAAGTTTGGCACAGCCACGTGGGAAACACAGAGGCCTCTCCACCACACTCCTGGATTTATTTATCCCTCGAGGGATCCCACCCCACGAGTTTAATTTGGGGGCACATTTAAGCAAAACAGCCCTAAGAAAAGCTGCACATCCCATAAACTATCCCAGCTGCCTTTCAGCAGAGAAAACTGGGAATGATATTAGCGACCAAGAGGCTGAACCAGGTGCATTCCAACCTGTCAGTCCCTCCTGTGAGTTATTGCTGCTTAAATACAGACTTTCTGTCCCAGCAGGGAAATATTCTGGCACGTGCTGTGCGAGAACATGGAGATCTGACCTTCACACTGAGCTGCTCCTTGTAAGCTGGAATCTCTCCTGGATTTCTGGTTTTCCCACATTTTGAGGTGTATTTCGGAAAATCTGAAGGAGGAAGGCTCAGAATGTTGAGGTGCTCAAAGATCCTCCCAGTTCCCACACAAAATATTTCCTCCCCAGCTCAAACTAAAAACCAAAAAACTCAATTTCTATTTTGACTTTTAAAAAAAGGATTTGTGCTGTACAAAAATGGAAGTGAAAAGTGATTTCCAAGTGGAAAATAGGAACATTTAATTTGGAAGAGGATGGGAAGCACACCTCCACTTCAGGAATGCTCCATCTTGAGTTGAAACAGAGTCAATAATTTATTTTTTTTTTCCAAAACAATGTTTTTTTCACAGGGAGGCAACAGCTTAAATGAAAGGCATCTCCTTATCACTATTTTTGTGGCTTAATGTTTACAAATTATTTGTTCTCTGCTTCCACTTCACTGCAGGAGGACATAATCCCATTTTGCACACCTGGAAAATACCAGAATTTGCATTTTTTCCCAAGAGCACCTTTTCCTTTCCCATTATCACCCTGGCACCCCAATTTTGACCTCACTTGGGTACCAAGTGACCAACGTGGGGAGTTTCTGTGTGTTCCCAGTGCCCTGATTCTGCTGAGATGTGTCCTTGGCAGGACCAGCCCTGGCTGGGTGGGGAGGACACTTTAACTGGGCTGAGCTGCTGACAACAAGAGTTTGGGTTGGGGATGCTCTCCCCACTCCCCTGGCACCTTTGGGGTGTGCACATCCTGGATCCTGGAGCACTTTTGAGACCTTGTGATCCCCTTTTCCTACCTGGATATTTCCTTTTTAGACCCAGAAATGTCCTTTCAGATCTAAAGTTCTCATTTTAGACCTAGAGATCTCCTTTCAGACCTAGATATCCCTTTTTAGACCCAGAGATCCTCTTTTAGACCCAGAGATCTCCTTTTAGACTTAAATATTGGTTTTTAGACTTAGAGATCCCTCTTTAGGCCTAGAAATCTCCTTTTGGACTTAGAGGTCCCTTTGTAGACCTAGAGATTCCCTTTTAAACCTAAAGATCCTGTTTTAGACCTAGAGATCCTCTTTTAGACCCAGAGATGTCCTTTCAGACCTAAGTATCCCTTTTTAGACCTACAGATCCCTTTTTATGCCTAGAAATCTCCTTTTGGACTTAAAGATCTCTTTTTAGACCTAGAATTCCCTTTTTAGACCCAGAATTCCCTTTTTAGACCCAGAGATCCTCTTTTAGACCAGAGATCTCCTTTCAGACCTTGCTGATCCCCTTTTAGACCTAGAACTCTCTTTTTAGACCCCAAGATCACTCTTTAAACACTTGCACACCAATCCCATCCCTTCCAAGATTGTTTTTTCTCCAAGAAGCCTCAACGCCAACAAGCAGGAAATTATTCTGATGGGAAAAAAACCTCTCCCCAAGTCCAGGTGTGTCCATGCCCAGAGCCCTCAGCCTGCTCCAGCTGAGAGCAGCCGCTCTCCTCCTCCATCCCAGCTTTAATTCCTGCTGGGAACATGAGCAAACCGCGCAGGGAAGGAATTCTCTGCGGCTCCCAAATGTGCACAAACCCCCAGAAACGTGCACCTCTGTGCCTTGGAGGTCCAGGGGAGAGGCCTCTCTGTGTCTCAGAGAGGAATGAGGTTTTTTTGGGTGGGAAACATCTGCCCTGCTCTGGGGTTTGCACGTGGCGCTCATAATGGGGCCCATTGTGCACAAATAGGGGAAATCAATAAAGCAGGGAAGCCTCAGTTGTGGGATCGAATGCCAGCCATGTCTAATGGCTCCAGGATGCCTTGGGAGACCACCAGGTCCTGCTGGTTTGATGCCTTCTCTTCCTGGCTATCCCAAAAGGAAAAACCCAAGATATTAATTTTCCTTTGCAGGAATGGGTTGTGAGAACGCAGAGCTGGGGAAAAGTTTCAGCTTGACCAAGCTCAGCGTGGGATCCCACATTCCCACCCCAAAGGCACCACCAGCACCCCATGAGGGGATGATTGTCCTAGTGTGGTGTCTGCTGAGAAATGCAGGAGCTTCTCTTTGAAATGGAGAATGTAAACCCCCTCCCTCCAAATTATTATCATTTTGAAATCAAGGGGCTCTCAGGCAAAGATATGGGAATTAGGAATAACAGTTCTTTACTAGGGAAATTAAAATAGAAATACAGCACTACAAAGAACAAACTCCAAACCCTGACACAGTCAGAGTACAACCTGACACCCGTCAGGCAGGGTGTTGGCAGCAGTCCCATCCCATGGTGGCTGCATCCTCCTGCAGTGACAGATGTGGCTCAGCTGGAGCAGTGCTCCTGTACAAGGTGCAGTTTCCCTCCGGAGCTCCAGTGGTGATGTGGAGAAATCCGGTTTTCCTCTGGAGTCCAGTGGAGAAAGGGGCTCCCTTAGTGTCCCAAAGCCTCTGTTTTTATCTTGGTAAGAAATGTTGGGCTCTTCCCCCTGGCTGGAGCAACTCCCAATGGGATGCAGTAATTTTATCAGTGCCACAGTGGGACTCAATGGCCATGAGCAGAAAATGACTGGCTGGAGGAAGGATGGGTTGTGAAAAGATAAAGAACAATGCCCCAGCTGGTTTATAAACCATGGCCATGAACAGGAGATATCCCATGGAGATAAAGAACACTGCCCCAGCTGGTTTATAAACATGGCCATGAACAGGAGATATCCCATGGAGATAAAGAACACTGCCCCAGCTGGTTTCAATGGATGCCCATTAGCAGAATATCTCCCACAGAGATCAGGATCACTGCCCCACCCTCAACAGATGGTGATGGAACAGACACCTTTGATCACATCCTGTATTGTAACCCAAGACAATGATATTTCTGTGCTACATCACAGATGGGAACAAAATCCATCCAAATTCTCCACTGTGGAGAATGGAGATGTGATTGTGATGGAACCACGTCCATCATCCTACAGCAAAGACAAACCAGGGATATTTCCAGCTCGTTGAAAAGCAGCCTCAGAGCAGGGAATGGATTTAAAGGATCTTGGGAGCCCTGTAATTGTGCCACCCAGTGCCCAGGTCAGCCTCTGTCCCATGCAAGCTGGCACCAGGGGATGAGCTGTGCTTCAAACCAGCCTTGGCAGAGGGGCTCAGAGCAGAAAAATGATGATGGGGTTAGGGGGAGGAAAGAAAAATCATAAAAAACTAAATTAAAAATCACACCTCTCTTCACATTGGAAATTGGACTCTGCCACTGCGTTTGGAGCAAACCTCTTTAAATGCAGCCCATTGTGTAGGGGAATTCTCCCTGGAATCTGGGATTCCTGCACAGCATTACTGCAGCTCCCCACACTCCTGAAATCCCCTGGAAAACTGCGGGAAAAGCAAGGTCCTGGCAGGTCTGGCTGTGGTACATGAGATTTTTGGGACAAGTCTGTGCAAGAGCTGTTGAGCTGCAGAGACAAAGCCACTGGCAGAGGGTGGCACAGGCAATCCCCTCCCAGCTCCTCTCAGGTCTGTCTGATAAAGCCAAATCTGTCTGGAGATTCATTCTGGTTTCCCCTCTGTCCCCCAAAACACACGTGCAGGTTGTGAGGGGCAGACAAAGGGAAATGTGCTGCTTGTTTTGGTGTTTCCCTCCTTCCTCTCCATTTCCTCGTCCCAGTAGCAAAAGGGGAAATTGAGGGGACACACACAACCGGGTTTGCACTGAAGGGGAAGCAATAAAACCTTCCTATATGCAATAACAACCTCTGCCACTCCTAAATATCCCCAAACAGCCAGGAAAAAAGACAGTGAAAAAAGCTGGGGTTTTGTTTTGAGTTTTTTGGGGTGCAATTTTCCTCCTCACAGATTTAGAGTCAAGTAAAAGTAGGAGTGAAGATGACAAAACTTCTTTACCTTCTGCTCCTGAGTGAGAGATTTTCCTTTAACCTTATGCAGAGTCCAGCAAACTTCATGGGACCATTCAGGTTGGATAAGATCTTTAAAACCATCCAATCCAATCATCAGCCAGCCTCTAAAATCATAAAAAACCTGTCAAATATTCTCTTCTCTTCTTATTCTTATTCTTTCTCATTTTCCTCAGATTTTTGGTGTTTGCTGTGAAGCACCTGCACATCAAGGGTGAAAAAGGAGATTTTATTCTGTGCCTGCAGTTTGTGGCACAGATTTGGGGAAAAGGGAGATTTTATTCTGTGCTTGCAGATTGTGGCACAGATTTAGGGAAAAGTGAGATTTTATTCTGTGCCTGCAGCTTGCAGCACAGATTTAGGGATTTAGGGACTCTGCCAAAGGACGTGGGTGCTGTAGGGTGGCAAACAGGTGCTGCCATCCCATGGGAGAGTGTGTCCCATGGTGTTTTGGTGGACACAACCTGATTTAATGGGACCACAGAATATCCTGAGTGAAAAGGGACCCACAAGAGTCATCCAGTCCATTCCTGGCCCTTCACAACCCCAAAATCCCACCCTGACCCTGGGAGTGATGTCCTGGAGCTCTGGCAGGCTTGGTGCCCATTCCCAGGGGAGCTGTTCAGTGCCTGACACCCTCTGGAGGAAGAAATTTTTCCTAAAATCCAACAAAAGCTCCCTGAGACAGCTCCAGCTGTTCCCCCAGGTCCTGTCCCTGATCAGAGAGATCAGATTTGTGTCCTTGGCCTTTCAGTGCTTCACATCCCAATCCTTCAGAAGGAAAGCACAGCGAGGTGAACTTTCATTTTTCCTTGGGAAGAACTGGAAAGAGACATTCCTAAAGAAAAGGGGGCAGCAGGGTGTGAGGCTGAAACAGCAAGGTGAAAAAAAAAACCCAAAGTGAGTTATTTAGGGGTGTAAAAACCTCCCTAAAACACCCTGCCAATAACAGGCTGTGTTTTCCACACTGCAGTGATGGGGGAGCCCTTTGGAAAGGGGCTGCTCCTGTGTGAAAATCCAGTTGTGAGGGGCTGTGAGGCACAGCTGGACACAGCTGCACACAGCTGTGGGCTGGCACTGGAGCTGCAGCATTTCAGCAGTCAGCTCTGGCATGTGCACAGGAGGCCCAGCAAGGGGAAGTGCAGTTTGCTCCTGGGTGAGCTGGGCCACTTCCACCTTCTGCCACAGCTCCTTGCTCCTCACTTCAGGCTCCTTCTTCCCCCTTCTTTTTGTACTTTTTTATTTTTTTTTCCTGGATTTCATGGAAAAAATAAAACAAAACACAAAACCCTTCCTTTTGACCCCTTTCCCCTGGCAAGTTTCCAAACGCTTCAAGCATCCGATGGGGCTCTCAGTATCACCCCAGGCTGGGATGGATAAATCCCACAACATTCAGAGAGGAGAATTCTGCCCCTCCTCCAACCTTTCCATGCTCCCCAAACCTTCTCATGCTCTCCAAACCTTTCCATGCTCCCCAAACCATTCCATGTTCCCAAAATTTGCCATGCTCCCCAAATCTTTCCATGCTCCCAAACTTTTCTCTGCTCCCAAACCATTCCATGCTTCCAAACCTCTCCCTGTTCCCCAAACCTCTCCCTGTTCCCCAAACCTTTCCCTACTCCCAAAACCTTTCTCTGCCCCCAAACCTTTCCCATGGTCCCCAAACCTTTCCCTGCTCCCCAAACCTTTCCCTGCTCCCCAAACCTTTCCATGACACCCAAACCAGTCCCAAAAGTGGGAGAAGCTGCTGCTCCCCAAACCTTGCCATGCTCCCCCAACCATTCCATGCTCCCCAAACCTTTACAGGCTCTCCAAAACTTTCCCTGTTCCCAAGCCTTTCCCTGCTTCCAAACCAGTCCCAGAAGGGGGAGAAGCTGCTGCTTCCCCAACCATTCCATGTTCCCAAACCTTTCCCTGCTCCCCAAACCTTTCCACGCTCCCAAAACCATTCCCAAAATCCTTTCCTTGCTTCCAAACCTTTCCCAGTTCCAAAAATGGGGGGAAGCTGCTGCTCTCCAAAATTCTCCATGCTCCCCAAACCTTTCCATGTTCCCAAACCTTTCCAGGCTCCCCAAACCTTCAAACCTTTCCCTGCTCCCCAAACCTTTCCCTACTTCCAAAACCTTTCCATGGTCCCCAAACCTTTCCATACTCCCCAAACCTTTCCATGCTCCCCAAACCTTTCCCTGCTCCCCAAACCTTTCCACGCTCCCAAAACCATTCCCAAAATCCTTTCCTTGCTTCCAAACCTTTCCCAGTTCCAAAAATGGGGGGAAGCTGTTGCTCTCCAAAATTCTCCATGCTCCCCAAACCTTTCCATGCTCCCAAACCAGTCCCAAAATGCTGCATCTGTTCTGTCTTCCTGATCTTTATGCTGTATGTGGACACGCAGATATTTGGAATTAAGAACTACTGGGAAGGGATTTTGTATTTATTCAAGAAGCAAGGTCCCAGCAGAGCAGGGAAATGAGGGTGAAGGCAGATCAGGATCTGGCCCAGCACCCTCAGGAAGTGGCATCTTGTGGGAATTTATTTATTTGGGAGGTGCCCAGTGGTTGTTGGAACAGGTGACAAACACCAAAATAAATCAGCTTTCCTTCACTCTATCCATCTCCAACACACCTGATGCCCAAGAGACCTCGAACAAGAACCCACCAAACCCTAATTTGCTCCAAAATGGCTCTGCTGGCCAACAAAGCCTCATTCAGCCGCTTGCCAGCGGGGTAACACAGCGCCACAGCCAACGGTAAAAACCAAAATAAATGGATTTTAGTGCTGGCTTCTGGCCAGATCCCCGAGTCAGTAAAATGGGAAAGCAGTGTGGGCTGGCTGGGGTGGCTGTTTGAACTCTGCCCACTTACAGGGGGAGGAGGAGGAGGAGCAGGCAGAGCCTGGCTCCCTGCTGAAGGCAGCACCAGCAGCTCAGAGGTGAAGCAAAGAACTCACCAGGTTGGCATTTGAAGGGTTAATGGTGCTGAAGCTTTGATCTCCCAAAAAAACCACGCTGAAAACGTAGCCCAAGGCGTGCTCACCATTTTGTTTGCCTGTAAAACAATGCAATTTGATTTTTGTTGGCTTGTTGTTTTTAAGTGGAACCTCATGGGTGTTCTGTTAAATTCAGCCCACAAAAGCAATTTGTGTCATTTTAATGCAGCTCCTGTGCTAGAAATGTTTTGTTTTTAGATGCAAGTTTTATTGTTTTCATTGTTGGCACATTAAAAGCTCGATCAATAAGAAAAGCAATTTGTGATGTTGCCTTTCAAAATTCCAGCCTTATCTACCCCATAAATTGGGGCAAATTTGAAAGGGTGAGGAATAACACGAGCTCATTCTTTTGGAATATGAAAAGAATAATTCCAGATCTTCTCTGCTTTGACCTGTCCCTATCCATCATCTGTCTTAATATTTCCAAGAGAGTCAGGCTGAGATACAGCTCTGGGACAGAGGATGGAGCAGAGCATTCTTTGATTTATTACTGTGCTATATTTTAGTGCTTTTAAAATGGAAGAGAAACCTTCTTTCTGCAGCAAACATCCAAATCTTGACCAGATATGCAGTGTTTGGGCACTGATTTAAAAAAAAAGTTCTCCCCAAAAATGGGGACAACTCCCACACAAAGGGTCAGAACCCAAAGCCTGCCCTCAGATCTGACTCCTGATCTGCTGCTGGCTTTCCATTTAGCCCTGTACAATTCCTTCTACCTCTCAGGGCCTCCTTTTCCCACCTTTACCCAGGGGACAGCACTACAATGGGTTTCTTGCTCTTTGATATTTGAAACACGCTCAGAGATTCCTCAGATGGAGGCGGGAGGAAGAAATCATCATTGTTATATTTTTATAGCCCCTTTCTCCCTGCAGGGTCCCAGAGGTATTTTAAAGTCTCTCTAGTCTTGGGCAAGAAGGAGCAAAGAACAATCAGAGTAAATTTGCAGGAGCAGGACGTGGATGATCCTCGTGGAGCCCTCCCAGTTCAGGATATTCCATGATTCTCTCACTGATCATTGGATGTGGAGCTGCCACTTCCATTTCCCCCAGAACATCCCCCTCTGATTTCATTTTTCCTTAAGGAGGTTGGTATTACAAGCAGGAGCAGGGACAGTGTCAGGTATGACTCTGCACGCCTTCACACCTCATGAAATCCCATCCAGCATGGTAAAATTAATGAGGAAAATTGCCTACTGCAGCAATTTCTGAAATAGCTGTAAATGTTTTACTGCCCAAGCATATGCAACAGCAACTTTAGCAAACATGCTCCAGCGAGTGTGGTGGAGAAAGGACACAACAGGATCTTCTGGAGAAGCAGACAGCCATGGCCAGGCTCTATTGCTAAATAAATTGGCATTAATCAGCTGATGACTGCACAGCTTCCTGTAGCAAACCACGCTCAGCAGAGACATTCCTGCTGGATCTCCTCAGTTTCCTGATCATGCCACCAGGCTGGCGTTTTTCAGAACAATAAATGAGCTGAAAATGTACCACAGGGGCTGCTTGGTGCCTCAAAATCAGATTGGGTTTGTGTTGGCACCCCAATAAACTCTCCAGGGAAATGGGGGCTTGCTCAGAGCTCCCACCAGCACTGGGATTATTTAATGATGTCTCTGACTGAGAAATAGAAGTGAGAGCCTGGTGAATTTGGGTGTCCATCCCCTCCCACCTGCTGCCAGCCCTCGAGGTCCCCACAGCAGGGACAAAGTGCCAGGGTGGCTCTGGGGAGGGATTTGAAAAACCCTCAAGAGTCACTCGCTGGGAGAGCAGAAAGGAAACCACAGGACTGAAGTGGCCACTCCACACCCTGTAAATAAAATTTGAACCCAAGGGTGCAGAGCACCAGGAACTCCCCGTTTACCCAGCCCAGGGTGCTCAAAGCTTTTGGCATCTTGCAAGCTCAGAACTTATTCCTCAGACCAGCAAGTAGCTGGGGATAACTCATTTATATGCTGGAAGTGGCTCCCAGAAAACATTTGCTAAATAATTTAGGAACAAAACCCAGCGATGATAATAAAAAAAAACCTGAGAAGTTTGCTCCCAGATGATCTGCAAGTACAAAACAGCCATAAGTCTATCAAATGAACTCACCTAGTGCTACTCTCATATTCCCCACCATCCTCCCAATCCTGATTCTCCTCTGATTCAGCAGCTTTCCTCCTTTTGGCATTTCTGGCTGGCAGGGCTGGATGTACTTGGTTAGAATTCAATACCACGAGGGGGTTTAGTAACTGAAAGCTGCCTTTTTTTTCTTTTTTTTTTTTTTTTTTCTTTTCTTTTCTTCCTTTTTCCCCTCCTCTCTTCAGCAGCTCACAGGAGGTAAACAAAAGTTTAGAAGGGTGCCCTGCACGATTAAGGTCGGTCAAGTTTAAACTGCTTCAGTCCTCCTCAGGTTCCACCAGTAAAAGTCAAAAGCTCCTTTTACGTTCTTCAATTAAATTAAAAGAGGAAAAATGAAACTGCTGTTTGAATTCTCTGGGGCAGCTGAAAAACATGAGAGCAGAGCCCTTGGAGGGTGCTGTGACATCCAGTGGGTGCTGTGCCTAGGACAGGTCTGGACTCTCATTAAAAAACTCTAAATGAAGAAAAGTGAGGAAGAAGAGAAGGAGAAAAGGAGCACCAAGCTGGAATTCACTTGCTGGCCCTCCTCCAAGCCAGGCTGGGCTCTGTGTGCTGCTGTTAAATCAGTGTCACACAGGAGCCTTGAGGCAGACCCTGCTCCCCATGGATGGACACCATGGAACCTTCTGGAACCATCCCTCCCACCCTCAAACCCAGCGTTCAGCATCACTGCAGAGAGGGGAGAGGGATGCTGGCAGCCAGGAGACAGATGGTGCCATAATAAAATCCTCTCTCTCTCCTTACTTTTCTCCACTGCTTTTGCTTTTCAGGACAGCTCCCCCAAAAGCAGATCGTGCTTGCAGTCCACATGTTCGTTCTGTGCCTGCCATGATCCAAAGGAAGGGCTGAAAACCTTTCTGAGCTGATGGCACTGATCTGATGACCTGACAAAGCTCAAAGCAAGAACCAGTTACTAGGAAATAAAGACAAACCATGGCTGCTCTCCAAAAGAACTCATAAATCTAAACATCTCCTGCTTGCTCTCCTCTAACAGCTCTAATATTTCTTCTGCTTTTACCTTGTGAAGGCTGTTCATTATTACTTTCACCTCTTAGCCTCTCTCAGGATGTCAGCTCCATCTGCCACAACATATCTGGAGTGAATCTCAGCAAGCACAGCTCAGGTGCTCACTTCTCCCCTCCTCCTGAATCCTCATACTTGACACCACCCTCCAGAATATATAGATTTTTTTTTTTCAATCAACATGCTGCAGTCTCCTCACCCCTTGATTTTTTTCCCCCTTCTTCCTCTCCATCCCCAATCACTCTCACTTCATTTCATTCTTACCTTGAAATTACTGAGAGTGATACAGAGGATGATGATGCCTCATTTTACTTAGTAATGCTTTTGCTGAACCTCTCAGCCTCCACTTCAGCTGCCACATTAGCAACCAGAGAACAAACTCTAATTGTTCTGACACTTTACCACTTGCCAGCCCTGAGCACAGGTAGGACTGAAGGCTGCAGAGAAGGAGCAGAGAATCCCAGCCTTTGTTGACTCGTACTTGGCTTCTCCCGTACAAATGTTGTCTGAGCTCCTTTCATCTTTCCCTCTCTGCTGCTGAGCATGTCATTTTCCATCCCCTGTTATTCAACAGCCTTTATATTCACACGCAGCCCAATTTTCTGCCAATATCATCTTTTCATTTATGTCAACTGGATTACATGTTGCTCCTACCTGCCTGCGAGTCACCGCTCATTTTCTGTGTCAGGTGAAGTTATCTCACAGCACACAGAGCGGGTTTTATTCCACAATTGCATTCCTTTATGTCTTCAAATTGCTTGCCACAGAGCAGGCTGTAATTCTCCTCTGGTGTAAAGCTCATCAAGACAAAATAGAAAGATGGGAGCTGGCACTGAGGGTTCTGGTCAGCTGTTCCTCCAGCACGAGCCTTTTTCCAGGAATTATAGGAACAGACATCGCTGAGGAGGATCCTAACACTTGTGGGATGAATAACCTGTCAGTAGGTGAGGCTTTCTCTCTTGTCACATTAATTAGCAGTCATCTCCTTGCTTTAAACATAATCCTTCCAAGACTCCCAGCTTTATTTATTATTTTTTTCCCCCTGCAGTTGGGTGTTCTCCCTCCAGACTCGGGGCTGGCAGTAGATGGCACTGTGACATTCACTCTTCCAGCTCCCTTTTTGTTCAGCCTGCGAGCAGAGCTTTGAATTTTTACAAAATTTTGTGTGTGTGTGTGTGTGTATTATAATTAGGTTTTGTTTATGCAAGGTTCTGGAGTCCTTCGGGAGCAAACTGTGGAAGCAGGGAGATAATTTGCTTTCCTGCTCTGTGATTGAGGTCAGTTCTTGAGCCAGGAGCAGTCTCTGGGTACCAGTCACGGAGGTGATGCTGAGATTCCTGCAAGAAGGGATTATCCTGCATTTATTGCACCACTCTCACTCCTAGGCTGGCACACCAGGCTAAACAATTAAATTAAAGAGGGCAATTAAAGAGGGGATGCAGGGGCAGCTCAGCAATCTTCAGTGCCCAGCTCTTTTTTCCCCCTGGTAGCAGAGCTGTGCTGCTGTCCTTGGGAGAGGACTCTGTCCTCCAGAGAATGGCACACACAACTGGGACCCCATCCTTGGAGTCCTGTGGTTGAATTCCTAATGTTGGGAGCCCAAACTGCAAATCCAGCACTCACTGGCAAACCCTGAAATTCAAAATCTGATTATTTGCAGAGATCTAGGCTGGGTTATTAGTCCAACACATCCAAAACCTGTGGAATGTCAAGACAAAAAGGACTCAAAAAAGAATAAAATTCAGTGCCAAAATGTGAAATGAAAAGCTTCCCTTCCCAACAAGTCTACACCATCAGTGGCAGATACCTCAGAATATTTGCTTTCTTTTTGGAGGGAGAAAACAACAAACATTGTTATGTTTTATCCGTGCTTAACTTAAGATTCTTGATCTGGTGATACCTGGAAACCTCAGTGAAGGCACAAAGCCCTGTTGAGCTAAGTGCTTTTCAGATAGGAGATAACAAATGGATTTAGATGAAGATGTTATCAGCTGATTTCACAGCAACCTTTCTTTTCAGTGAGCTGAGTATTTACCAAGTTTTTTACTAAAGCTCCTTTAAAATGTTCTCGTTTTTTCCCCTCTGTTTTGAGCAGCAAGTTCTGCCCTCCCTTTGAAATTTTGGTAATGATTTAGCAACGAGCATCATTGCATAGATGCAAAAAGACAGCAGCAAATGAGGGAAAAGGAGAAGGATAAAAAATTTACCCCCCAAAAAAGAAGTGTTAGCATAAACATCTCTTGTAAATACAACCATGTGCCCATGGACTCAGTCACACACATTCACAGAGTGCATTTCAGTACAAAATGTCCTTTTGACCTCCTAGGATGAAGTGTCCTTAGCAAGAATTACAATTATCATCAAAGGTTGATTAGCAAGTGTCAGATTGACAAGGAGTCATCAGCAAATATAAATATAGGTCCTGGAAGGAATAGAAAGTCTTTGTGGGAGCTGATAGCTTCTTCCAGCACTGAACCTTGATGTTCTACTTCTCCATGACTTTATTTTTACTCCAGGGATGTCAGAGAGAGAAGAGCCCAGTGCAGCTCGGTGGGCTTTAATATCTGCCTGCAAAACATATTCCTCAGAGTGTGACTGACCAGTTGTAACACCCCTGAGACAAGGACAAGGCAGAAATAAAAAGTTGTGAGTTACTTCAGGGAGGATTTTTGACATCAGAGACCCCCGAAATGTAGCAGGGGAATTATTTTCCTTTAATATGCTTACAGCTAAAGGATTGGCTTCCATTCAACTAATAGAAGTGTTAGTGCTTCGAGCCTGCATGCCTGGCATTCCTGCAGTAATACAATTCTGTATTAAAATCTATTCCAGTTGCTTGATTTATGAAAATGCTTCAAACGTGCTGCACTCGTACCCAGCTCATTGGATCAAAAGGGGAAAAAAAATATAAAAAAACAGAATTAATTTTTAAACAGAAAGGAAAAGCAAGTGAGAGAGGACATGCTGCTGTCCCTATCTCAGAAGTGGAGCTTTAGTCCTTACAAAAGTTGCCTGTATCCAAAATGTGACAATTTTATTTCAGAAGGTGACGACGTTTTAAGAATTTGTTGCAACTTGTGGACAAAGCCGCGGTTGATTCGCTCTCCAGCATTCCCTGGATTTTGTCATATGTCAATACATCATGTTAATGCAAGTTTTTAAAAAAGGGGAAGAGAAAGCAAAAGCTCCCTTCCTTTTTAAGTATGAGTAATCTATCCAAATCCTACTGAGACACACAAAGGAACGCCGGCAATTTTCCCTTTCATAAAATGCGGACTTTCTTTAAATACTTCCTCCCTACATTTTCAAAGCGGGGCTGTATGAAATGAAGGGGAAATGACACCCTTCCCCATTGAAAAGGAGATTATGTAAAACTGCCTGGAGAAGCCAGCCGTGTTAATGCAAATACAAGTATGATCTTATTCATAAGTTGCCATTGTGCTGGCAGAGCATGCCTGGGCTCCGAGTGTGCACCTCTGGGTGAGCAGGAAAACCCTTTTCTTTGGGATCCACGCTGCTCCTGGTTTGCAAATAAATCTGAAACCCCAAAGATCACTTTAAAGGAGTGGAGGGCTCGGTTTGCCATTGTGCTGAGCACTCGATGCCACTTGAAGTTAATGAGGGCGGCCAGCAGCGCTGGCAGTGAGGCACAGAGAGGATTTCGTGTGCCCAAAGGTGCTGGGGACACTCAGGGCTCCTTTCCCAGCTCCAGGCTGGCCCTAGGAAAGGTTTGAAAAAGTCAAACCCACCGACTGCATTGGACACAGCCCCTCCCTGCTGCAGCATCCTGCAGGCATCCTGCAGCTGGGCAGGTGCAGGTCATTCCCAACGCCCCCAGCTGCAGGATGTGCTGCATTAGTGCCTTGCTCCCTGTCTGAAAGATTGAAATCATGGACTCAGCAAGACCTCTGAGATCACCAAGTCCAGCCTTAATTCATGTCTTAGGCCTGGAACTGTGAGATCAAAGCATTGATTCACCCCAGACCGCATCCGAGACCAAGGGGTGGCTCAGAGGAAAACAAAGCAGAAGGAAAAGTTGGTGCAAAACTCTGAAGTCCAATCAAAACCCAACCTAAGGCTGGAAAATTCAAGATACAGGTACATGGGTCTGGCCCTTTGAAAGGAAAGAATATTGCATGGAACAAGGGAGCTGGGCTGCCCTCAGCCACCATAAAGGCAATTAAACAGAATTAATGAAATGTGGCTGGAGAAACTGCACTGCTGCAAACAGAGCCAGAATGTGACCCCTGCCTTGCTCAGAGGGCATTTGATGTGAGCAAGGAAAGTCCATCCTGGTGCAAACAGAGCCAGAATGTGACCCCTGCCTTGCTCAAAGTGCATTTGAAGCATTCCATCCTTGATGTGAACAAGGAAATCCATCCTGGTCCATTTTTACAGTAACTTTACATGGAGCTGACCCCTTTCTTCTGTCACCCACTTTTTAATCTTCTCTGCTTTCCATGGAAACTTCCTGGTGGTGTGAGGAAGCCCAAGGCCTTGGCTGTGTGTGTTTAACTTTGGGCTGCTAAAGAAGGTCTAATTAATCTTCATTACGTGTGGCTTTTGAAATAGATGCCTCCATTGAGTGCCCTTCCTGTGCAGCTCCAGTCCAGAGGAGTTTCTGGCTCATTCTGGAGGACCCTGGGGTCTTACCAAAGGAGAGGCAGCTCAGTCTTTGATGCAGAAATGATTATAGAACCTCCCTACCCTGCTGCACTTGTGTGTGGCAGCTGGTGCCAGTCAAAATGTATTTATTTGTTTGCTAGCTGAAGGTAGACAATGGCCAGGCTAAACCAAAAATACTCATTTTTTAATTGTCAGTACTTCTTCAAAGCAGAAAAGTTTGATTCCCTCCAAAACTGCAGCAGAAATAATTCCCTTATTTTAAAATAAGAGGGATATCAGGTGACTGGATAGAAAAATCTGCCTGTTTTAATTTCTAGGGCGTTAGTTTTGATTATTTAGGTTTTTTTTAAAGCAATACCTCAAAAAAATATAACAGGAATTTACTCTTTGCATCACAATCTGAGTTAGCCTTAATAAAACATCTAAACTACAAGGTTTTCTAGGCTACAAGGAACCAAAAATTAATGTAAGATGTATTTTAGCAGTGGCAGTGCAAAGTCCTGGTTCAGCAGTCAGGGGCCAAACCCAGCCCTTGGCTGAAGGTCTTTTGGAAATGTGTAAAACATCACAAACCCATGGTGGAAATCCTGATTTTCAGGCATTTAATCACTTTGATTTTAGATCCATTTCCATTGGATAGAAGCACATTAGCTCATTGCCCAAAATCTTTATCTGAGGGGGTCACATTTCCAAATGTTCCTCTACTACAAGGACTCAAACTTGACATGCATCAACACCCAAAAAAAGAGGTGATGTGGGGACAAGCCAACTAAATTTAGGGATTTGCTCTTTTTTTATTTACTATTTTGACAGAATCAGGAGGAAAGAAAAGTTAACTTCCTCTCCTCCTCCCAGCCAGTTTTATTCTTTAATCTCTCCAAAGAATTATTAAATCTTTTAAAAAAGATCAAACACCCGGATCCTTCACAAAGGTTGTCACAATGAATTCATTTGCAGAGCTTTCATCCCTCCTTCCCCACTGTGCTGAAATAATGTTGACTATTTTTCCTCTCTCCCTGGCTTGCTGCACAGATCCAGTGGCAGAGGTTGTTGCAAGGACTCGAGCTCCCACTCCTTTCCCACCTGGCACTGAAATTTCCCCAGGAAAAAAAAAATTAAAAATGCAGCTGGTGGGACCTTGCTGAGCTGTGCTGCCCAGAAATGAGCTCAGAAAAGGAGATTTTCCAAAGGAGGTGGAGCAGGGCCAGGGAATAGCAGTGATCCCTGAAAAGTCATCCCCAAAATTCCATTTTTCAGGAGTGCTGCTCGTGGTTTGAGAGAGCAGATCTGATTTTATTTATTGCTTGGTAGCCCAGTTAGAACCAATGAGTAGAACAGCAATTTTTTTTTGTTGTTTAATTAGAGATATCTCAATTAACAAACACACACACTCCACAAAAGCAGCACAGAGAGACACAGTTGATGAAATGCATCATTTTGTTCAGTTTCTTACAGAACCAGAGTCTTTCCTGCCAAAACTTAGAAAGAAAAGATGTTTTAGATAGAGAATATTCACTATCTTAAACATTGGTCTGCTTCAAATGAGAAGGATTAAAAAATAAACTATTCTATACTAAACCAAAGATCTAAAATTGCTTAGTTTTCAAAACCCTCCCTGAGTTTTACCACTCTCAAAGCACCAAATCATTTCTTAAATTCATCATTTTGCTTTTTAATGGATTTGGGATTGCAGGGGGAGCAAAGCCAGAGCAATTTTGGATCAAGTTTTCAGGTTTAATACCCAACAGGTCACACTGCCCCCATAATATATCCATGTTTTCCATATTATTCCATAATATTCCAAATTTCCATATTTCCTGAGAGCAGCCTGGCTGATCCCAGGGAGGGGAGCAGAGGAGGAATGCAGGATCCTGGGATAAAGGAGAATGCAGATTGTTTATTCTCTCACATCATAAATCCACCTCCCCCTGATCCCAAAAGATTCCTGAGGGACTCAAAGAAGGGATCATTCTGGTTTAAAAACCTTTTTGATCTGAGGGCACCAAATCTCTCCTCAAGTTGAGTTTTGAGCTTGGGTCACACAGGGAAATACCCTGAGATCATTTCTGGGGCCACAGAATTATCTGGAAGAATTTCAGGTGCAGAAGAAACCATAAAATGTGATGGAGAACACAGAGAATAACTTGAAAAGGGGAATTTATAAGTTTGACAAACATCTCCCTGCCATCAATTCCTCTTTATCAGCTTTAAATAGCAACCTAAATGTAATTTCTGCTCTTAATTTTCCACAGATCCCAAGTTTTCCATGTCCTGGTCAAACATTTCCACAGCTCCATCACAAGGGATGCTCTGGACTCTCCACGAGCACACCAGAAGAATAAAACAACAAATAAATATATAAATAAGATAAAATAAAATAAAATAAAATAAAATAAAATAAAATAAAATAAAATAAAATAAAATAAAATAAAATAAATAAAGTACCTCCAAAACCTCAGTGAGAAAAATAAAACTCCTCCAGGGCAAAAGAGAAAACAGAGCCCTTGGAAATTGGGTTAAAAATAAAATGGAAATTCCATGATTTATGGAACCACCAACACTTCAGCCCTTCGCTTTCCCAAAACCACACAGAGCTTTTGAGGAAAAAAAAGTAAATTATTTTCCAGATCAAAGAGATTCAAATATCCATCCCACTTTTTGAAGGCCAGAAGGAGAAGATCCAGTCCCTGGAAGAAGCAGAAATTCCCAAAATTGGCAAAATTGGCATTGAAAGAGAAAAATTAATCAGATTTGGGATTTTATTACCAATCAGCAAATTTAGCTGGGCTTGCCCAATAAATAAAATCATTAAAAATTCCAAATTACCACCAAATCAGGGCTCAGTAATGACAAATATTTGACCTGTGCATTAATTGCTTTTTCTTACATGAGGAGTTTCCATCTTTATAAACACCAATAAAACACCTCTAATATGTGACAGGATTTCTATAAATCCTCCCTTTCCCCCAAAACTATGGAAAAGTTCTGCTCTTCTTTGGAAATGATCAGGTGTTTAAGGATCTATGAATTTTATGTGATTTAACACAACCAAGGGCCACGGATTTCTAGAAATAGCTACAAAAGTCCAAGAAAAAAATTCTATAGACATCTAGAAATAATTACAAAGACTCAAGAAAAAAAATCCACAGATTTCTAGAAATAACTTCAAAAATCCAAGAAAAAAAATCCACAAATTTCTGGAAATAATTAAAAAGATTCAAGGAAAAAAATCCACAGATTTCTAGAAATAATTACAAAATCCAAGAAAAAAGTCCACAAATTTCCAGAAATAATGACAAAAATCCAAGAAAATAATCAACCTTTATGTCTAATAACCACACCAACAAATTCCTGCACTACTGGCTTGATTATTGCTAAATTTCTACTTTAACAATGATTGCTGTTAAATTTCATGGAGCTATTGATTTCTTGTCTTGATTTCTCATGTCTCTGCCCCCAGAAAATATTGATTTTATCACAACCATGGAGTTTTTTCTCCCCCAAACATGAATTTGCTCAAGGTCTGCACAAGAGGAGGATTTCTCAAGTCAACTTTTCACACCCAAATTTAAAGCACAACAATTCCTAGCTGACAATTTTTGCTGATTTTCTAACAGACCCAATGCAGAAGAACCAGAAAACCCAACAAGGTGATTTTTCAGCTCATTTTTTTGGCCAAGCAGTGAGAACTGAGCTCCTTTTTCTGCCCACCCTCCAGACTCTGCTTTCCCTGTCCCACACTTGGACGTGGCTGTGTTTTGGCTGCTCTTCCCTGAATTTTTGCTGCTTTTCCCTGGATTTTTTTGCTGCTCCCAGCAGCTGTGGGCAACTGTTTGCTCGCCACCATCTGCCCAGCCTGGATCTTTTCTCTCTCTCACGCTGTGCCCTGGCTCCAAGCTGGGCTAAATTGGCTTTTACAGCCCAGGGACCTTTGGAGGACAAACAGTTCCTGCTTCATGCAGGTTAAATCTTTCTGCCAGTAGCCAAAAGTTTTTGGATTTTCTGGTTTTTACAGCCCTCCTTCACCTGAGCATAAATAAAGAAGTTTTTGGGGTGTGTTGTGCTCAAGTCTTGTTGTTGTCTCCCTTTCCAGCCCTGCATTCCCATCTGCATTCATCTTCCATATCCAAAATAACTTTTTACTGCATTTTTCACTTGGAAATAAAAAAAAAATCACCAAGGGCAAGAGCTGAATTATGGCATTGGGATGTTATAAAAATTCATCATTGTAAGACATTGTGTTATTGAGCACTGAAGGAGAGACCTGATCTAAAGCAGGAAGAAAATGAAGCAATCAAATATGGCAACAAGAAAAATTGGAGGAAAGGGAAATGTTGGTGTTTTAAGAAGATAAATAAAACCTTCATTTCTTTTTAAAGAGCAATGAGAAATTTTTTCTGAGCACAGATCTCTCTCCCCACACCACCATTATCATTTTTCTCCCCAAAATTTTTAATTTTACCCCTAACAGTAATTTTGGGAGCTGGTAGAGCTCTGCAAAGCAGCAGAAATTTAGAGAACTCTGAGTTCAGCTCCAAACTCATCCCCAGAGTCCCAGGCCAGAAAAAGGAGCCATGGGAATGATTTACCTTCAGGTTCAGCCCAGAATTTGGGACCTGACATAAATCAGCTGCAGGCATCCAGCAAATTGGATGTGATGCTGCAGAACTGGAACTTCAGGTTGCAATTCCCATCCATTTAAGGGTTCCAGTTTTGTTAAATTAATTTTTTCCCTCCCCCTTTTCTTTTTCCTTCCTATTCCTGGTGCTGTGATCAGGCTGGGATGGAATGTTTATGGATTATATAATGTGCTGATATTTAAGGTTAATTAAGAGGCTGCAAAAAAAAAAGAAAGAAAGCAAAGAGATATGACTTTAAATGCTGAAAAATCACATTTTCCTTGGTGCAGCCAACCCTCAGTCCTGTTAAAACAACGATTTTACTCTTGATGAATGGTGGAATTCAGGCTCAGGGATTGCTGTGCCCTCCTTGCAGGCAAGCAAAGTGATTTTCCCTGTGTCCCACACGCAGGCAGCAGCTGGGAGCCTGATGCCACGAAATCCAGGCCAAGGTTTCAGCCAGCATATGGTCCAGAATTGCCATAAATCATCCAGCCTGGCAGCTCCTGCAGCAGCTTGGGCCAGCCCAGGGGTCTGCAGGTACCAGCAGCTCATCAGGATCCAGGGAGTATTCCAGAGGAGGAGCCTCCCTCCTTTCCCTCTGAAAATTTCAGTTTTTTGATCCCAGAGTTGGCTCACACTGGTCCAGAAGTGTTGTAGGATCAAGAAAATTTGATGTATTTTTAATTTCACTGGCTGTGCTCAGAATGAACCAGGAATTCCCAACAACAACAACAACAAGGTGATAAAATCTCTCATTTTGGGGAAAAAATACCCACAGAGAGCTGGGTGGTGACCCCAAAATTTGACACAGTGACACCATGGATGGGACACGCACCCTGAAGTTCATCTTGACCAGTCCTGACCCTTAAAAAGGATTTAAATAACCCCATAAAATCATTAAGTTTGGAGAAAATGTCTAAAATCAAGTCCAGCCACCACCCAGCAGCACCAAACCATGTTCTGCCTTCCTTTCCCTCTGAAAATTCCATTTTTTCGATCCCAGAATTGACTCAAACTGGTCCAGAAGTGTTGTAGGATCAAGAAAATTTGATGTATTTTTAATTTCACTGGCTGTGCTCAGACTGGACCAGGAATTACAACAACAATGTGATAAAATCTCTCATTTTGGGGAAAAAATACCCACAGAGGGCTGAGTGGTGACCCCAAAACTTGACACAGTGACACCATGGATGGGACATGCACCCTCAACTTCATCCTGACCTGTCCTGACCTTTAAATTGGGTTTAAATAACTCCATACAATCATTAAACTTGGAGAAAATGTCTAAAATCAAGTCCAGCCATCACCCAGCAGCACCAAACCATGTCCTTCACTCCTTTCCCACTGAAAATCCCATGTTTTCGATCCCAGAATTGACTCAAACTGGTTCAGAAGTGTTGTAGGATCAGAACAATTTGATGGATTTCTAATTTCACTGGCTGTGCTCAGAATGAACCAGGAATTCCCAACAACAACAACAACAAGGTGATAAAATCTCTCATTTTGGGGAAAAAATACCCACAGAGAGCTGGGTGGTGACCCCAAAATTTGACACAGTGACACCATGGATGGGACATGCACCCTGAACTTCATCTTGACCAGTCCTGACCCTTAAAAAGGATTTAAATAACCCCATAAAATCATTAAACTTGGAGAAAATGTCTAAAATCAAGTCCAGCCATCACCCAGCAGCACCAAACCATGTCCTTCCCTCCTTTCCCTCTGAAAATTCCAGTTTTTCGATCCCAGAATTGACTCAAACTGGTCCAGAAGTGTTGCAGGATCAAGAAATTTGATGTATTTCTAATTTCACTGGCTGTGCTCAGACTGGACCGGGAATTACAGCCACAGCAAGGTGATAAAATCTCTCATTTTGGGGATAAAACACCCACAGAGAACTGAGTGGTGACCCCAAAACTTGGCAGAGTGACACCATGGATGGGACACGCACCCTGAACTTCATCTTGACCTGTCCTGACCCTTATAAATGGTTTAAATAACCCCATAAAATCATTAAGCTTGGAGAAAATGTCTAAAATCAAGTCCAGCCATCACCCAGCAGCACCAAACCATGTCCTGCCCTCCTTTCCCTCTGAAAATTCCAGTTTTTCGATCCCAGAATTGACTCAAACTGGTCCAGAAGTGTTGTAGGATCAAGACAATTTGATGTATTTCTAATTTCACTGGCTGTGCTCAGACTGGACCAGGGATTACAACAACAACAACAACAACAAGGTGATAAAATCTCTCATTTTGGGGATAAAACACCCACAGAGAGTTGAGTGGTGACCCCAAAATTTGACACAGTGACACCATGGATGGGACATGCACCCTGAAGTTCATCCTGACCTGTCCTGACCCTTATAAAGGATTTAAATAACCCCATAAAATCATTAAGATTGCAGAAAATGTCTAAAATCAAGTCCAGCAGCACCAAACCATCTCCTCAGCTGCCACATCCACACTTTTTTATTTTGACCTTTCCAGGGATGACAACTCCACCACTCCCATTCCAACGCTTTGCAACCCTTCCCATGAAAAATATTTATCCTAAACATTTATCTAAATAAATATTTATCCTAAATATTCGCTCTGACCATCCCCTGGGGGCTCTCCAGGCAAACCTTTCCACGCTGTGGGTGCCAGGATGGAGTTCAGGAGATGGGAAATGGGCAGGAGCAGCATCCCTGGGCTCTGGGTTTTTATCCAGGGGTTGCTGAATGCAAAATGCAAAATGCAAAAGCTGTCCTGAATCCATGCATTTATTGCTAATGGCACTTGAAGTCAAAAGCAGCCTGATTCATTTAGTGGGGAATAATCATTTACTGTATTAGCTAATCTATTTATCAATATCAAGTCAATTATTATGAGGCATGGAGAGGGGCTGGTAATTACACAATGTAAACAGAAAGGATGGGATGGGGGAGTAATTCTATTTACTCATAATTCCAAATATTGGAAAACAGTCACAGTGGCTGCAGAGCTCAGAGCCCACCTTAAAGAAACAGGAGCATCAAACTCTCCCCAAACCAGGGGTTTGTCATCAATATTTTTAACCATTAAAATATTTGGAGTTGTGACAAATTTTTTTTAAATATTACTGCGTTTATGAGGCTTTAAAAATTGAAGTAATTATAAATATTAACTAGGATTCTGAAAATCCCATTGTTTAGAACCTTGAATTCAAAATTTATCCCCATGCATCCATATTTTCATCTGCCTATTTACAAGGATGACCAAGCAAAAAATCATCTTTGTGGAGAACCAGAGAAAAAAACAAAACAAAACAAAACAAAACAAAACAAAACAAAACAAAACAAAAAACAAAATACCTTATGGGTAGGCTAAGAATTCACAAGAACATAGATTATAATTGCCATCAGCCAAATGAAGAAGTAGAATAAATCTAATTTGATTTCATGATTCTTTTGGATTTAATAATTTCTCTCAGAGTTGTGCTGTGAAAATATTTTTTGTGTTGCAGAAATTAAAGTCCTGCTAATTGCTGCAGTCTCTGAAGGACCCTGCCCTTAATGACACAAAATAAACACAAAAAAATTCAAATACATTTGGCAACACCAACTTCCATTTCCACCAAACTGAGCACTGTTGCAGAGTTGTTTTGAGGGTTTTTTTTTGTTTTTTTAACATCTAAATCTGATAATTTCACTTCTTAATCCAGTCCCATTTCCACCTCCCTGATGAGGCTGCCAATGAAGAGATGATTCACTTAACCAATATTAACACATAATTTACTTCATCAATATCAAATTTTCCAAGAACTGTAATTATTTCCAATATTTTGCAGCATCATATTGAGGTCACCCTGCTCCATTCCAGGCCAGAATTCCAAACAGTCAGGGAATTTCTGAATTTCTTGGCCTTAACCTTTTAAAAAGTCAGCTGCACTAAGAATAGCCCAACATTAGCGTGCACTCAATTTTTAATGGAGTTACAACAAAAAAAAAAGCTCCAATCTATTCATAGTTTTTATGGTTTCAGCACTCCCATCTCTCCTCCCTTCTGCTCCCTTGCCATACATGATAAATAATTATGGGAGAAATAAATAATAAAATAAAATGAAATGAAATAAAATAAAATAAAATAAAATAAAATAAAAATAAAATAAAATAAAAAAATAATTGATGATGATGATGATGATAATAATAATAATGATATAATTAAATAAATTATTATTGGGCATCCAGGAAAATTTGGCAGGTTGAGTTCTTTATTTAAGCACTGGGGATGGGGGGGTTTGAGTTTTCTGAGTCCCTTTTCTCACCACTCAATGCTCCACACCCAGGACACCAGAATTTCTTTATTGACACTTTTTTTTTTAGGAAAAAAACCTGTGTAGACAGCAGGAAAATTCTGTTTTCTGCATTCAAACCCCCCTAAGCAGGCATTGCCTCAGGTGTGGGGCTGGGAATTGTGAATGTCCAAGGATGGACAAAACGAGGGGAGACTCTTTAATCTCACAAATTTTCATGTGCATCCACATTTGCTGGCACATGTTCCTCCAAGTGCCACATTTTATCTTAAAAAATCATCTGAACTCAGTTTTGGTGCTGTCACAGGGCGAAGAATTTGGCTTGGTGGGAATATTTGATTTAATCAGTTTGAGACAAATCATAACTGGCTAATCCTTAAATAAGGTAAGGATCTCACACTCCCATTGTTATTTTTTTTTTCCCTCCTGGTTTTCTTTTTTTTTAATTAAAAGAAAACAGATTTGCACCACTGCACAGAGCAGCATTTTCCACACAGTGAAGCAGAACAAGGGGAAGCTTTGGCACAGAATTCTTAAATCACTCCACCCTTCTTTAAAAAAAAAAAAAAATAAAGTTGGTAAAACTTGAAACATTTTCTTTTTCTGGAAATGATAGCTCAGCATCATCCAGAGGCAGAAAGGGGCAAATTTTACAGCAGGCAGAGAAGTCACCTCAATAAATTGTTGTAGGAACGAACCAGTGGCTGCTGCCACCCCTCCAACCCAAATGTCACCACAACCAATTTCCATCAACATCAGAACACACCCAAGGGCACCAAGGGATAAATCTTGAAGCTTTAATTCCATTTTTTAAAACTTTTTTTTGCGTCCTTTCCAACGGGCACAAAGCAGAAACTGAGATGCTTTGCAAAAAAATAAAAATAAAAATGGAGATGCTGCACCAAAAAAAAAAAAGGTGGAGAAAAAGAAATTTTGCCTCATTTCTCCCTTAAATCCTCCTCACCCTCCAGGGGAGATGGTGCCATGTGGGGATTTCATCACAAAGCAGAGAGCAGGAGATGCTGAAAGGCCCAAGGCTCTCCCTCCCGCAGCCCCTGCACGGAGGGGAAATGCTGGGGTTAAGAAAATAAAGTTCTCTCCCACTAAGGCAGCCACATAATGAACACAGCACTATTATGCAGAAGCCTCTTGAGACAGAGGCCTAAAAAATTCCACTGAAAAAGGAAACACCTGTTGGAATATTAACTGGGACAAAGTCAAGCAAGGAGAAAGAGGAGAGGTGGCCAAGAGGTCGGAAAACCGAAGAGGAAATGTTGGAGGGATTTTTCTTTATTTTTTTAAAAAGTGGGACATTGGTAATATTTGAGTTTTTAGCACAGCAAACTGCCTTCTCTTCATGCAAGGATCTAGAGGTGACAGCAAAGATAAATAAAAGCCAATATTGAGCAAATTATCTTGATTTGTAAGGGCAGAATTGTGGTGGGCACCCTTAAACTGTGCATAAAAACCAGGTACCTCCAGAAGCTGATGGGTTCCACTTACAGCTCCTGATTAAGAAAGAATAAAGAATAAAAGGACATTATTAAATAAAGAAAATAAAGAATATTATTAAATATTTTTAAGAAAATCTCAAAATCTATTCTGACCAGGGGACGTTTTCTATTAAGCTGCAGGTTTTACAGGTTGCCGAAGATTTAATACACAGTAAGAATAAATTCCATTTTGCTTTTACACAATCCTCAGATTCCTTGGAGAATTCCAGCATCCTTCCCTCCCTGTGGCTGTGCCTGGGATAGAGGCACAGGTGAGAGGGACCAGAAAGTCCTGTAAGGAGAATTCATCTGTGGAAACCCAAACAAAGAAAACAGAATTTAGAAAGGCCCAGCACAGTTCTGACCCCAAGGCTGCACCCCAAAAAATAAAATCCTCCTGTGACCTCTGTTGCACATCCCACTGCCAGGACTGTAAAACCCCAAACCATTTAGGGATTTATTTTTCTTTAGGAAGGTGCCCAGAGCTCATCTTTTGCAATATTTGCTGCCTAACTGGAAGATGTATCATGAGCCAGTCTGCCCTCAGCTGAATACCCAATTCAGGAGGGTTTAACACAGGTTGGAGAGCACTATAAAGCAAATGAGCACTTATACCATGCTAGGAAACATGATCCTTACTTGTAGTGCTCTTGTAAGCATTTTTTCCCCTCCAATACTTTTATTTTAAAGGGAATAATGTTTCTTTCCCTATAATACACTGGAGGAGTATCTCAATCCTCTTGTAAAAGTCCCTGCAGAGCATGAAAATAACGTGTTGCAAAGGTTTGAACTTCACATATTGAGGAGGGGCTGAGCTCTGCAGGGCTCAGCTCTCCAGCACAGCTCTGCAGCCAGGGAGGGAAGGCTGGGATGGAGAGGATGAGCAGGGGATGCACAGGATGAACATGGGTGGGATGCACTGGATGAGCAGGGGATGCACAGGATGAACATGGGATGCAGAGATGAGCAGGGGATGCACAGGATGAGCAGGAGATGCAGAGGATGAATATGGGATGGAGAGGATGAGCAGGGGATGCACAGGATGATCATGGGTGGGATGCACAGGATGAGCAGGGGATGAGCAGGAGATGCACAGGATGAGCAGGAGATGCACAGGATGAGCAGGAGATGCACAGATGAGCAGAGGATGCACAGGGTGAGCAGGGGAGGAGCAGAGAGGAGCAAGGGATGCTGAGGATGAGCAGGGGATGCACAGGATGAGCAGGAGATGCAGAGATGAGCAGGAGATGAGCAGGGGATGAGCAGGAGATGCAGAAGATGAGCAGAGGATGCACAGGATGAGCAGAGGACGCACAGGATGAGTAGGGGATGCAGAAGATGAGCAGGGGATGCAGAGGATGAGCACAGGATGCAGAGGATGAGCAGAGGATGCACAGGATGAGCAGGAGATGCAGAGATGAGCAGAGAATGCAGAGGATGAGCAGGGGATGCACAGGATGAGCAAGAGAGGCACAGGATGATCAGGGGATGTACAGGATGAGCAGAGGATGAGCAGGAGATGCACAGGATGAGCACAGGATGATCATGGGTGGGATGCACAGGATGAACATGGCATGCACAGGATGAACATGGGATGCAGAAGATGAGCAGGGGATGGACAGGATGAGCAGAGGATGAGCAGGAGATGCACAGGATGAACATGGGATGCACAGGATGAACATGGGATGCACAGGATGAACATGGGATGCACAGGATGAACATGGAATGGACAGGATGAGCACGGGATGCAGAGATGAGCACAAGATGCACACGATGACCAGGGGATGCCCATTTCCAGAATTTCAGCCTTTGGAACAGGCTGGATAGGGGAAATAATCACGGGAGGTGTAAAGCACAAAGCTCCTTCAGCCAGGCAGCCATTTGAAGGAGGAGGAGGAGGAGAAGAATAAACAAAAAGGGGGAGGAAAAAAAAAATCGTTAAAAAATAAACCCCGGCCACTAACAGAGATCTGCCTTGGCAGCTTAGCAAAAAAAAAAAACCAAAAAAACAACCAAAAAAACCCAAAAATCCAGCGCGGGGCTTTCATCTACAGCAGAGCCAGGATGTCTGAGCAGCATCCCCTGCTCTGAGCAGATCGATTCTGCAGCTCAGACACAATAAATGAGCCAGCAGCAGCCCCAGCCCTATTGCCGGCAGGGATGAACCCTCCGGCTCCTCTTCCTCGGCAAGAAACCAACCCCCTGCTTGAGGTGCTCGCATTTTACAGACGGCTCATCCCCTTTATAATGAGCTTGGCTTTATCCTGATTACCTGCAAAGCACATCAGCCTGTCATACCCAGCCCGGTAATCCTTAACCGGGAGGAGCCTGCACAGGGTTTTGGTTTTTTTCTCCCCCCCCTTTCGGGATTTTTGTCCCTGGGAAAGCTCGGTGGCTGCTCCCAGCTGGAGGATGGAGAGGTGAGAACGCTCAGGAACACACGAGGTTCTTTCTCTGCTGCTTTCACACCACCAGGGAAAAAATTAACAGGTGAAGGAGAGAGCAGGAGTGTGTGATGGGGATGATGATGATGGTGGTGATGATGATGGTGATGATGATGAAGGGACAGGTACCAATAGCAAAAGTGCAGCCCCAAAAGATTTCAACACATCCTTAAACATCAAAGATATCCCTGGTTATGGCAGCAGGTTGGAAATTGGGGATTTTGGAGCTCCCTTCCATCCCAAACCAAAACTGTGATCCCAACAGCAAGGGCAGCCCCAAAAGAGGTTTCAACACATCCTTAAACATCAAAGATATCCCTGGTTATGGCAGCAGGTTGGAAATTGAGGATTTTGGGGCTTCCTTCCATCCCAAACCAGTCTGGGATTCCATGACCACAAAATTCCTGTGGGTGTCACCCTGCTTGGTCAACACCTGCTCCCCTCCTGGGATTTATTTATTCAGGCAATGAATTCTCCAGCAGGAATCACCTCCCCATCATGTATTTATCAGGAATATATCCAGAAAGGGTGGGGAATGATCTCTGCTGCTGCCTCTAAGTGTGTTCTTACATTTAAAAAAAATTCCAAACCTGGATAAAACATAATTTCATATTTTTGTATGTAGTTGAAATGACAGTAAAGCTTCAATTAGAGGTTGTATGGGGGAAAAAAAAAACCCAAAACAAACAAACAAACTAAAAATCCTAGCAAGGTACCACACTCAAAAAGAACTTTACATAACACTGCAATAAATTTGTTATTGGTACCACTAATAATAAAAATAAAATCGGCACAGGCAGTGACTTGGTGGCATTTCCACAGCTCCACATCCATGTCAAAGTCTCTCATCTGGATTTAAAATAGGAATCTAAACTCTGCAAAGTGAATCTTTGGATGTTGGAATGCTACAGCCTTTTAAAACCCAGAACATTTAACATGAACTTGAACCTGGCGGGGAGGAAGAGTCGTGCACAGCGAGAGCGTAATTTTAGAAAAATCAAAAATACTTCGGCAAATTGAAATTTAGCCAGGACATGAGCACAGCTCACGGAAATGGAACTGTGTGCTCTCAAAAGAGGCCCAGATCTTTCAATTTTGCAGAAGAAATCAGAGATCCAAGCCTTGAGATTCCCCATTGCATGCTGAGAATGCAGGAGAGGAAGAGGAAAATCACATGGCTCAGCTGGGGAACGCTGTGTTCTTCTCCATGTGACTACAAGCAAATTATTTAGTCACTTGGTGACTGTTTTCTCCATCTGTGGAAGAGAATAATCCTGAATGCTCACTTTGCCCACACAGCATTACTAAAAACTCTTCGGAAAGGTGAATTTTCCTGCACCATCAGGAGCTTCCTTCTGCCCAGACCTTCCTGCAAAGCAACACCTTTGGAAGAGTCAGGGCTTCTTTCCCCAGCTCTGGCAAATTTGCATTATGGGCTAATTATTTTTTATCAAGGGCTTTCAGAATGTCACAGGAAAAGGTGCTGCAAGGATGGAAAGTCGTTTTTATAGTGCTGAGATGAGGCCAAGGGAAGCAGATTTGGACCAGAACCTATAAAGCTCTGAGCTCAGGTCCCTCATAAAGGTAATTAATGAGTGAGACTGCAAACATTTGTTTTTCAGGCCAAACTATTACCTTGATATGGAATAACTGAAATCATTTCAAAGCAGAATATTTAAGTTGTAAATCTGTCAGTGCACCCTGAAAAGCGTTTGAATTTAATCTCCTGAGCTGTGCTGGGCACTGGGCTCTTCCTGCCCAGCTTTTTTCACTGTTACAATCTTGACAAGGGCACTTGGAGGTGGATAATTCACACCCAAAGGCAGTGCTGAGCCTAAACCCTGGCTGGGAATTGCACCTGAAGCACCAAAACTCATCTGGCTGGTGGGGAGGAAGGAAAAGGGTGAGGAAGGGGATGCTGCAGGGATGGGAAAACACTGAATCAACAACCTGAGCCTGTCCAGGTGCCCTTGTGGCAGGAGGAGGGAGGATCCAGCCCCAAAGCATCAGCCTGGCATCTGTCCATGCAAAGCACACTTGTGCCTCATCACAGCCCTGCCCTGAGCAGCCAGGAGCTGTAACCTGTGCCACCACTCTCTTGTGCTTTATCTTCTTTTTTAGGATCAGGATTAAATGTGTATTTCTTATTTGCACTCGGATATTTATTAGTTATTATTTATATTTCAGCCTCACAAAGGGAGTTCTACAGCACCTCAAGCTCACAAACTGAAAATGGAGCTCTAGCTCTCTCTGCAAGGTCTTTTAAGGGTAAACTGGCTAATTAAGAGATGCTACGTAAATTATTTTTACTTTTAACCTAATAACTCATGGCCCACAATGCAGACTTTTCTATCTGATCACACAATATCAGCTAAAGCCATGAAGAAGAAGGGGAAGAAGAAGAGGAAGAAGGAGGGGAAAAAGGAGGGGAAGAAGAAGGGGAAGAAGAAAGAGAAGAAGAAGGAAGAAGGGGAAGAAGAAGCTCAAATTTCCACCCTAAAACCTCCATCTTGCTTTATATATATATTACTATATTCTAAAATCTTAAACTCCAAGTTTTGCACCTTGTGGTGTAACATACTTCTATTCAAACTCCACGCCCATAATCCCAGTTCTATCATTCAGTTTTGGAAGCTTCTCCAGAGCCTCAGATCAAATGCAGAGTTCTCCTGGGGGTCAGTGCCTGTCAGCACAGAAAATCTGAAATTCTCAGTGACCAAAGCTCCAAGAGTAACCCACAGATTAACAGGGGACAGCAGGACACAGACCCTTCAGGAGCCAAGAGCTTCATCTGGGGTTTCACTCCAGCCCTGCCTTTGTCACAGGGGTTGTCCTGTTGCCTGGAAAGCTGAGCTGGAACACAGACTGGGCAGAGCAAAAGGAATGAAATAGATATTTATTGAAAGGATTCACCTTGGGCAGTGCAAGGGCCTGGCTGGGGCTACACCCAAATCAAATCCAAGCTGGATCCTGGTCTTGAGTGTTTACACTTTTATAAGTTTTGGTTCATCTACATCTTGGGGTCAATTATCCAAGCACAGCCCCAGGCTATGAAGTCTCAGCCCCCTTTCCCTCGCTGGTGTTTCTGATTTTTGGGTACCAGTTGTCCTTGATTCTCTACCTGGAAAGGAATTATTTTGTCACTACCATGTGAAGAGAACTCACTGACACCTCACACAGAGTTCCAGAGTTACACACCAAGCAGCAGAGACTCTGAAAACCACAAAATCTGAACCCCAAGACACACCAAGCAGCAGAGAATCTGAAAACCATAAAATCTGAACCCCAAGGCATCGCTCCCGCATTGCTGGGCGCCCACCAGTGCCAGCAGAGGGAAGGCAGGAATGCTGCAGCATTCCAGGGAACCCACTGCAGCATCCACGCATTCCTGCTGCTCCCTGCAGGGCTGGGGACAGCGGGGACGCTGCCGGTGTCACCACAGCCCTGCCACATTCCTGGGGCTCTAATCCCCTGGGATAATAGCGCTGCCCTCCAGATGCTGCTGATAGGCAGGGAAGAAAGGGATGCGATGGATGCTTGCTCTTTTGCAATTCCCTAAGCTGATAGACAGCACTTGTCAGCTGCAATCAGGGCAAAAAAAAAAAAACCAGCTCGGAACCTGTTGCTGTTGTGTTACGTATTTTGTGTTCTTTCTTTGCAGCAGGGGTGTCCCAGTCCTAAAAAAAAAATCTTGTTTGAATTAGGAAAAAAAAAATTCTTGTAAAAGCCACACCTGGTTCTCACACAATCCAAAGTGAATTTGGGGAACTTGGGCACAAGAGGTTACAAAGTCCATTCATAAAAAGGAATTTTAAGTGCATGTACATTAATAAATGAAGAAGGGCCCACCTGAGCTGGCAAACACGGGAGCTCAGGTCACCAGAAGTTAATGCCACTGGCACTGCTGGCATTCTGCTGGAGCTCTGAGCACCCTGCTAAGGGTGGGGACAAGGACCCTGAGTCACACAGCACAGCCAATTTTACAGGCAAGCCCTGTGGGGTTTCATGCAGCTCTTGTAAAGCTCAGGACGCTGGACCTGGGCTAAATCCGACTCCCAGGACTACCTTAAGTCCTAACTCAAGTTTTGCCCTTCCCCTTTCTCCTCCCCTTTTTCTACCCCACTGGGCTGGATTTCAAAAATGAAAACATCTGAACCTTCTCTTTTTTTTTTTTTTGAGGGGCAGAGTGGGTCCTGAGTGAGAAGCAAACCTGAAATAAATGAACCTTTGTGATCAATGACAAGAATTTAATTTCTTTCTCCACACCCTTCAAACACTGCTCAGCACCATCAGGACCTGCCCTGGACCTCAGAGCCATCCAAACCTCACACCCCGACCTCAGGAATCCTCAGCTTCTGCCATGGGATCAGAATCATGATCCTTTAAACCCCTTCTGCTCTGCCATGGCAAGGAGGGAGGATCACTCAGAGGGCTGTGCAGTAATTACTCATTAAGCCCCATATCCCATTAAGAGTTGCCAACAGCAGATGCCAAGGGAAGGGTGGGAGAGGGGCATCAGAGCACACTGAAATCCCCCAGTATTCCCCTCTGGAAATATCTCCAGTGGTGCCAGGGGATGGGGCCAGGCTCTGTTCAGTGACAGGATGAGGAGCAGTGGCCATAAAATAAAATAAAACAGGAGTTCCACCTCAACACCAGGAAGCTTTTTCCATGGAGGTGGCAGAGCCCTGGAACAGCTGCCCAGGGAGGGTGTGGAGTGTCCCCCTCTGGAGACATCCCAAAATCACCTGGACACGTTCCTGGTGCCCTGCCTGGCCCTGGGGCTGGGCTCAGTGATGTCCAGGGCTCCCTTCCAGCCCCAGCTCTTCTCTGATCCAAGGAGTTTGGGACAGCAGTGGGATCTTTGTCCCTGGACTGTCATCCCTGTCCTTCCCAGCAAAGCTTGAACCCCCCATGCATCTCCCCTGCCTTGGGGTGAATAATGGGGTGGATGAGCCAGGCAACATCTTGCCCATATATATTTCCCAAAAATCCCTTTATTTCCTGCCCATACATATTGTCCCCCCAAAAAACCCCTTTATTTCCTGCCCATATATATTCCCCCCAAAAAACCCCTTTATTTTCTGCCCATATATATAATCCCAAAAACCCCTTTATTTCCTGCCCATATATATAACCCCCAAAACCTCTTTATTTCCTGCCCATATCTATTCCCCCCAAAAAAATCTTTATTTCATGCCCATATATATTCCCCAAAAAAACCCTTTATTTCCTGCCCACATGTATCCCCCCAAAAAACCTTTATTTCCTGTCCATATATATTCCCCCCAAAAAAACCCTTTTATTTCCTGCCCATATCTATCCCCCCAAAAAACTCCTTTATTTCCTGCCCATATCTATCCCCCCAAAACCCCTTTATTTCCTACCCATATATATCCCCCAAAAACCCTTTATTTCCTGCCCATATATATCCCCCCAAAAAAACCCTTTATTTCCTGCAGAGATAAGAATATCTCCCATCTTTATAAGTTCCACATTGCAATCAATGTGGTCTGCATTTAAAAAAGCACACACAAACGTGCATCCATCCATCTATAGCTGTGCATGCTTCCATCCATACCATGCAGACAGAATATTCTGCCACACTCTGCAGGATTAAGTGCACATTGCCACGGAGAAATAAATAAATAAACAACCAGCAATTTCTCAATTTCTCCCTGCTGCGTGGCAGTGGTGAAAATTGCTTGGAAATAGGGAACTATTATAAATATTCTATATATAACCACACATTGTGGAGGGAAAGGGGTGGGGGGGAAAGGGGAGAAGGTTGGTGTGTTTGAAAAATGGGAACACAAAGGAGGGCATAGAAACCTACCCAGCCATTTCCACCTCTCTGCTATTTATAGCTGCAGTGTTGGGAGGTGTTTGTTTAAAGGGGCACTGGAGGAGCAGGAGGGACCAAGCCCTCCTTGAAGGAGCCATGCAAACAATATTCCCCTGGTGAAGGGAAGGAGAACTGGTCTGGCCTGAAAAATTGGGGCTCTTTTTGCTTTTTTTTTTTTTTTTTTTTCCCCAGAATTGAAGTTTTAAATGGTGTTTGCTTCCTCGTTAACACTTTTGTTCCTCTAGCCTGGGGAGGTGGCTCGCTGCTTTTGGGGTCGGGCCCCAAACTGAAAAGAGAAGAAAGAGGGAAATCAGCAATCATTTCTGCCACCACCCTTCCCAAATTTCCCTTCTTTACAGCAGGCATTGGCAAGGGGAATCAAATTTCAAAATGTTCTGGTTAACTCCACAGTTGGTCGAAAGTAAAAATGAAAAATATTCGCCTGAGCGCTGCCAATTCTGCTGAGAATGTATTTAGTTTTGAAATTCAGTAGAAATATTGAAATGATTGGGATGAAAAATCCAACCAGCTCCTCAGAGAATCCTTTGCTTCTGAAGAGTTCTAGTAGGAACCCCTGAAGAGCTCTCTATTGTTCCCTTGTGAGATGCCATATGGAGTAGGAGGGGTGGGAACTCGAGGGAAGAGTTATGACAATGAAAACAAAAACATAAATAAAAGAAAGGAAGTTCTGTGTTCTCTGCAGGGACATGGCTGAGGACTCACCAGCCCAGCCACAAGACATTCCTGCTCCTCCAGCAGGGCATGGGGAGGATGGGGAGGGTTGTTGTGCAGAGAATGGGAAAGGCAGGGAGTGAAGAGCATCCCCGGGGGCTCCGTGGGTTTTGTCGTGCTCCAGTCAGCACTTCCAGCTCAGCCCCACTGGCCAGACAAGTTCTGGATGTTTGGATTCCTCACAGGGCATTGTGGCTGCTGTGAGAAGAAGAAGATGCCTGTGAGAAGGAGATGTCTGTAAAAAGAAGAAGATGTCTGTGAGAAGATGTCTGTGAGAAGATGATGTCTGTGAGAAGAAGATACCTGTGAGAAGAAGAAAATGTCTGTGAGAAGGAGAAGATGTCTGTGAGAAGAAGAAAATGTCTGTGAGAAGAAGATGTCTGTGAGAAGGAGAAGATGTCTGTGAGAAGAAGATGTCTGTGAGAAGAAGAAAATGTCTGTGAGAAGATGTCTGTGAGAAGATGTCGGTGAGAAGAAGATGTCTGTGAGAAGAAGAAGATGCCTGTGAGAAGGAGAAGATGCCTGTGAGAAGAAGATGTCTGTGAGAAGAAGAAGATGTTCTCCCACCCTGCTGCTGTGGGGAGATGTTGGATGGGGATTGGGGTTTGTGTGCAGGAAAATCCTGGAATGTGTTGGGTTGGGTTTGGTGGGACCTTAAAATCCATTTCATTCCAGCCCTGCCATGGGCAGAGAACCCTTCCACCAGGCCAGGTGGGCTTTGAACATCCAGGCTGGCCTTGGACACTTGCAGGGATGGGAATATTGGAACTGCAGTGAATTTACTGTTCCTTGCTCTGCTGGAATCTGTAGGGACAGCAACCCAAGTGTTCCTTGCTAAGGGCACACATTCCCAGTTGTGCTGCCTCTTCCCATGGGAGCAGAGTGCACATCCAACCCCTCCAGAGGTGCTCCCATTCCTCCTGGCCGTGTCAGGAGCCACACCAGCCATGGAAACACCCTGTCCCCTTTGGAGAGCCACCTCCCCTGGAGGAGCCTTTCTGTCAGGAATTGCCTGTGCTGGTGGCTCTGAGCTCACCAACCTGTCTGAGAGCAGGCTGGGGGCTGTGCCCCCCGAGCAGGGATGCTCTGAGAGCCTCCCCAGGGCTGTGAATTGAGGCTATGGGGCCACTCATCCCAGCAGCCTCGTTTGCCACCTCCCAGGGGCTCTGTGACACACTAAAGCTGCCCTGCTTTGCCTCCCAGATCTGGAAACGCAGCAAAGTCATGCTCATGGCCAGGGGAAGGAGTCCCAGCAGCCTGAAGGGATTTTACACCCCAAGGGCTGCTGGCTGCCCTGGCACAAACAATGCTCGTGGCCATAGAAAAGCCAGCCCTGAAACAGCAGCTATCAGATTCTGTGCTTAATTATAGGTTTTAATTGTTTAACTGCAGGGGCATTTGGCAGTCATTAATACATGCTGACCAAAAAAAAAGAAAAAAAAAAAAGAAAAAAAACAACTTGAAAGAAGTTGAATCAACCTGAGAAAATAAAATATCATCCTACGAAATGCTTGATATATTGTTACTTTGATAAGTTCAAACAAGTGTGACTCACTATACAACCATTCTATCAATTCTGAACAAAAAACTGCATGGGATTATTATGCTTTTAATCCAAAGAGCTGGGTATTTGGAATTCCTCAAGCCCTTTGTGGTGTCATATTAGCTAGGCCAGTCTCTCATGAAAAGAATGTATTGTTGAATAGAGTTGAGTCCGGATCTCTGCTCCATTGGGTTGATAAAATGGCAGTTGATTTAAAAAGAACCAGCTTGTCTGGAGAAAGGATTAGCAGATTAAGAGACTGCATGTAATTTTTTTTTATGTAATGTAAAGTTACATTTCATAACTAAAAGGGATTAATTAAAACGTTAATAGAAGAAATGTTATTTTTCCAGGGACAAATGCCTCACCACACATATGAACATTCACTTTAGTTGCTGCTGCCTCGACAGTAGGAAACGAAATGCTATTCTCTGTGAGCAAGAGTTGACACAGAAAAGAGACACAAGAGGTTTGTGTGGTGGCTCAGCGTTTTATTTTCCTGTTGCACTGATCTGGGCTTCAAAACAGAACAAAATTTCCCTGTGCAGCCAGCTATATATAAAAATATATATAAATATACACACACGTACATGGATATTTATCCCACTTGAAGAATGCAGCAAAACTCTTTTGCCTGAATATTCCCTGCTCTAATACCATGCTTTTCTTCCCTACCTTCTGTGTTTTGTGCCTGCTTTTGAGTCAGAGACCAGATTCTGCTCCCTGCATGTGCATTTTCAGTGATTTAATGACGATTTTGCAGCAGGGGAAGGTGGCCAGGACTGTCCCAGTGCTCTGTCCTGTGGTGTGCAGCACACTTGCAAAGCTTGCCCATAAAAGCCCTACCTGAGCCCAGTTTTAACTCTGTTTATATTGAAAAGTTCAAAGTAAATCCCACCAGGAGGAGGTGGCAAGAAGCTGTCAAATTTACTGCCTGTGTCACCAAGCCCCAGCTTGTCTGAAAATCCTGGGCTGGGGCTTTGCTGTTTTGTTCTTTGCTTTCTTTTCTTCCCGGGGGATGAATTTTTGGCCGGTGAATTTTGGGTTCCCCAGGTTTTCTTTGACCCTTTTGTGGAGGGATCCAGGGGCACTGGGGAGAGCTGAGCCCCTGCCCTGGGCTGAGGCACCTGCCAGGTTTGAGGGGTTTTAGGGGTAAAAATCCCCACAGGTGCCCTGCCCTGGACCCCCAGAACTGCCCCAGGGAACTCTTCTGTCCCCTGCTCCATCTCAGCTGAGGATGAGCTTCCTCTCTATTTAAAATTAATATTTTTTTAAAAAAAAACCCTCCAACCATCAATCAAAATTCATCCTTATTTTCAGTGCTTCCCCACCTATGCAAATTGTGCAGGAGTCTCATCCTGCCTACTGAGGAACAGCACAAATAATGTTTTTTTCTAGTTCTAGCACCTAAATCTACCTGTGCAATAAATTTTAATTGAGTGTAATAAACTTGTTCCATCAGTGCCCCCCAGCACCTGTGTACAGCTGTGCATTGATGATGCCACATTTGCAAAGAGGAGGAATTTCATTTCACTCTTAAATTCCCCTTCCTTTCACAAAAAATTGGATAACATGGCAATAAAAAAACCTACAGGCTGCAATAAAAACTACGTGTTGAAATATTTATTTAAGGCAATGCCAAACCTATTTTGCAGTGATAACAACTTTTTTTTTTCCTTTTTTTTTTTTTGGTGCCTGTCTTTTCCTGGATCACAAGGGAAAAAACCTTTAATGAGGAATTTTCTTCCCTCCCCTTTCCTCAGCCACTATTTAAACTATGCCCTGAAGTAGGAGGGTTGGTGCTGGTTCTTTGCTAAGAATAGCATCCCACCCATTTCACTGCAGATGTTTCCATTCACTGTACAAATGTTCAATGAATTTTTCAATCCCACCAGATTCCTGGCCTCAGCCATGTCAAGAGACAAAGAGCTCCACAGGTTTTTGTCAACTGTACAAAACCCAGTTCTTTCTGAGCGTTTTCAATGTACTGCAATTCACCTTCCCTGCTCCTTTTATTATTTACTCCTATGCTCTCTCCTCTGAACAATCTCTTTCAAGAAATTATTCTTTTGAGCACTTTTGTAGGCCTCTAATTATTTCTGTTGTGCATCTCCCAGCTGTTTCTATTTATTCCCTGGCCCCCTTGCTTGGGAGTGACCAATATCACAGGACACTGATATAATATCTTATATTTTCAATATCATGCTCCATGTGAGTTGGTGGGTTTTTCCTGCCACTTCACTGGTGTTTTTTTAGCCACTGCTGCAGCCTGAACAGTGACACCATTGAACTGTTCCCTCCCAGACCTCTTTTTTTCTCCCCTTTGGCGATAACTTAGACAGATATGGGCTGTCCAAATATTCTTTTGAAGAGTTCCCTTGGAGTTGCCAGCTGGGAATTTCCACCCAGCCCCTCAAGATTTCCCTTTGACTACACAGGGTTCCATTAAAACCATTCAGCCACCTCCAGCTAAGTCGCAAAATCACTTTTCCTGCCTTACTTTTTCCCTTTTCCTGCCTTATTTTTAACTTTTTCTACCTTATTTTTTTTTTTTCACTTTTCCTGCCTTATTTTTCCACTTTTCCAGCTCAGCAGTAAATATATTCAAGGAACTACAAAACCCTGGGCCCAGCAGTGATTTTTGAGTTGGCAGAGGAATGTTTCCTCCTGTTTTTCACAAATCACAGGTATGTGCTCAAATCTCCATCCCTGCTTCCCTCTAAGAGTTAATAGGGAGATGTGGCATTTCTTTCTCTGCAATATTGTGCTTTTCCTGAAGTGTTCTTCAAGCCTCCCTCAAGTGTAACAACTCCTTTCCCTCCCAGGCCACTGTTCTGGCAAATCAATAAATTCTCTGTGAGTTGTTTGTGTCTCGATGTGCTCTTCAAATCCCCCCTTACCCTTCCTAATTTCCAGCTTGTGCTGAAGCCAGTATTGTTTATATCTGCTGATGGCACTGGGGTTGGTTTTTTTTTTTTTTCACTTTCTGGTGATATTTGTCCCATGAAAAGCACAGTCTGATGGATTATTCCCCCTTTTTTAAAGTGCTGCTGAAGTAGCAGGCAGGGATGGCCGAGGGGATCAACACCACACTCAAATTGCCTGGCACAAGCCACGTTTGAGGAGCAGCAAAAAAAAAAATTACCCTCAAAAGCACAAATTGGTGGCTTATTATTAATTAGATCTGCCCTGCCTTTATCACATCACCTGTAGGAGTCAGATTTCTCCCACCTTGGAGCTGGAATAGCAGCAGTAACCTCAGGGTTAAAGCTCTCTGCAGCTCCACAGAGCCCCACAATAAGAATTCAGCATCTCCTCCTAACATTTTATGCAAGCCAGACAAGGTGATTTATAAGTTATTCTCCCCGAGCTTCAATTAATTTCACTTAGGACATTTTCACAGTTGTACAATAAATGTTTAAATTAAGACATTTCCCTGCTCCCCACCCTGCTGTGGAATGGAACTGAATATTAACTGGTTATTGGGTGCCATTCATGGCCTGTGCAATTACAGATAAGAACATTGATCTGGCAGAAAAACAAATTGGCTCTTAAAAGAGGCTGGTTGGGATCTGACAGGTTAAGATGATTAGGCATCCCTCTAATGGATTCTGGATATTACTCTGGATCCAGGCAGGAGGCATCACCCCACTCCTGGGTACCAGGCACTTCCCTGTCCTCACACAGCAAACCCAGCTGGAAAATCACCTGCAGGGGTTCAGGCCAGTGGTTTGCTCCCTGAATTGACCTTGGTTTGTCCTGGGAGTTGATGGCACTGGGTGGGTAAAGGGAAAGAGGTTGGGTTTTTTGTGATATAACCAGAGTAACCCTCTGATTTCCAAGCAAAACTGAGGAAAAGTCCAATTCTGAGGCTGGAGAGACCCCCCAAGAAATTGCCTCAGATTTGGGACCTCCAGGTTGTCACAACCACAGAGATACCCTTGGGATTATTCTAAATAAGGAGGATATTGGACATGGGGTTTTTATTCCCTGGTAAAGCACGACATAACCAAAGCATTAAAAATTTCCAGGAGTTGAATTTTCATCGTTCTGCCAGCTCATTAAAAAAATCACATGGTTATATATATAAAATATAAATATATATAAATTAGAAAAGTGAGAATCTGCAGCTTTAAGGACAGCAGAGACTTTACAAACTCTTCTTTAGGAGCAACTCTGCAATGTAGAAGCTCCAGCCTGGCCACCAGCAGCTGCACCTTTGGCAGCCACACCAAGGCATTGTTCTCGTTCCTCGGCTGTATTTGGATTTAACCAGACTAAACTATACCCACACTGAGCCTGCACTGGCCAAAGATGTGACCACAACAAAGATTGGGCTGAAAATAACCAATCTATAGCTGTGCCCAGCTCCTGGGTAGGACAATCAATTCCACGCATTTCTTGTCTCCAGAAAGGTCACTCGTCATGTTATTAATGTGCTCCAAGCACAGGCTGCACATTCCCTCTGCAGTTGCTGGCTGGGCTGATTTTTCATTTTCCCACAATGAGGAGATGTTTTCTAAATGTTCTGTCATGGAGCTGTGAGGCTTTTACAGTAAAGGGCTGGGAAATTAAATGAGAATCATCTCAGTAATTCGTTGGAGAGAGGCAGGGATGGTGCTCACACGCTGCTGGTGGTGATTCCATCAGCACTGAGAGCTCCACTTCAACCTGCACACAGTTATCCCCACACATGGCTTCAAATCCAGGAGAAAATTGGTCCAAATTGGAAATTCTATTGTGTGGAGCGCTGACTTGCTCACAGCACTGAGGTTTGATTTGATAAATCGATCTCATACAGGAGGATATTCTGTCCCCAGCTCGTCCCTGCTGTCGTGTCCCACCCAGCTCTCCTCCAGCCCCCTGGGACTGGCATTAATTACAGACAGCAAAAATGTGATTTGGATTTTGGGGAGAGCCCTAATGTCGAGGGATGAGGCTGCAGGGACTCAGCACATCAGGAATCCAACTCCTCACAGGGAGAGCCTCATGGAGGAAACCCAAACAAGCCAGAATTGTCATCAAATTCCTGCTTTCCACTGCCTCAAGTTCACAACCAGGTCTAAAACATTTTCATTTTATTTTCCATCTAGATCTTCAAGTATCAACTTCTTATATGTATGAAAAAACCCACAAAAGGCTTGATTTTTTTTTTTCCCCTGACACTCATATTTTTTAAAATGAGAAATGCATTTAATGCTTTCTGTTAGGGAAAAGAGGAGATGAAAATAAATGAGGGAGTATGAAAACCAATAATTCCCCATCTCTCCTCTCATTTCATCAACAATCTTGCTCAGAGCTTTGGAAAACCTAATGAAGTTGAAAAGACAAAGAGGTTCTGATTTTTTCCTCCAGATTCCTCCCCTGTGTTGTGAGCCATCTGTAGCTCCAATGAAAAACATTTTCCACTCAGTTAATCCAGAGACTAAACCTTCCCAAACTCTCGACATGTTTTGTGTTAAGAATCCATTGTGAGATCCTGTTATCGGTGCAGCTGAGATACTGCAGTGACATAAAATCTTGCAGATAATTCAGCCTGAGCTGCATTCAGAAAGCACCTGATAAAACCAGCAGAAATGCAAAAAAAAATCCACTTTTTTTCACCCAATCTATGTCTAGCTCTTGACTTTTTATGAGCAGTTTGGCTTTAGATTTGATCCCAAGCCCTTGAAATCATTTGAGAGATTCCTTCTGCCCCCACCAAGGCTGACATCAATCCTGGGGACTACAAAGGAGCTGCTGCATCTCTCAGACACAAAGATGAAAATTTGTGCCAAAAACCATTCCTCCTCTCACAGGTACAGCTGCCCCTGGATTTTTCTGTGATGCTGCTCTGGAAAATGAGTGCAGGGCTTGACCACAATTCCCATCTTTTATCTGTGTTTGATCAGGATCTGGCTCTGCTCTGGGAAAACCAGGGGAAGGTTTTCCAAAGAGGTGAATGGGAGCAGGATCAAACCCTTAATGAACATCCTTGAAGTCTTTTGCCTTCCCCATGTGTGCCACCCTAAATAAATGGCAAAACACCCCAAGTGTGGTTTTAGTGCAGAATAATCACAAGGAAAGGCAGATTATAAATCCCAGCAGTGAAACATGACCGTGATAAAAACCACAAATAGACCCAGAAGGGTTTGTGGGGATTTAAGGCAGATCCCTTAAAATGTGTGCACGATATTACAAGTTTGGGACTGTGCTGAGCTGGGCTTTAAAGTGTTTAAACCCCCCCCAGAGGGCTCCACCAGCTCGTGTGTCACCTGAATTCCCTGTGACATCAGCCAGGGACTTCTGTGAGGGGCAGCAACCCCACTGCCAGCACTCATTCCTTCTTCACTTCCACCCTAAATTAAGCCTGATAGTTCCCCACCTTATTTATTCCTTTTAATTGAGCTGGTTCACTTCTCCAAAGCAGATCCAGGCCTCCTGAAAGCAGCTCAGTATTGATCAAACCTGACCTATTTTCGTGGTGCTCCCACCCAGCAGCACGGACCTGCTCCATCAATACTCTCCATTTGCTGCAGCAAGGAGGAGATGCAGGCTCAGGGCTTGAGACCTGCTCACCCATCGATCTGATTAATAAAACCATCGATGGGGAGGGATGGGGGAATTATTATCAATTGCAGGGACAGCTCTGGGGACACACACACTGAGAACAGCCAGGCTTTACCCTGCTTTGGCTGCAATTCTGCATATTCAGGTGAAAAGTGAAGAAATTCAACTTAATAATTGCATTTACCTGGAGAGAATTCTGCACTGCTTGATGTCATGTTACTCAATGATTTTAACCCCGTGGCACTTGAGCATTTCAAAGGAGTTTTAAGCCAAAACTTTCCCCAGCATCTTGATGAAGAAGAAAATGATGAAGTTTAACAGAACTGGGCACAAACACACCAAGAGACTCAAAACCTCCACAGAAAATTCAGATTTTGGACCTCTTAAAACATAAACTGGAGATTTTAAGTTTTGCTCCTTTTTGTTTTGCTCCTTATTCCACCCAATGTCTTTTTTTAAATTTTTTTTTAAGGGAAATATTGGGAAAAAGCAAGGAGGAAGCTGCACAGCTTCACAGCCCTGCTGCAGGCCCCATGGCCATCCCAGCCCTCCTTCACCCATTTCTGAATGCATGAAATACATTCTGAAATCCAGCACCCCTGTTCTGAGGAGCTGCAGCCACCATTCTGTGCCACTCTTCCCCCTCCCAAACGCTCCTGCAGAAATTTGGAATTTATCAGCAGAGATTAATTGAATCCCACCAGTACTGTACATCAAATGGAGGAACAGGGCCCCTATTTATCTCTTAAAGTTCTGAAAATGAAAAACATCTAATCACTGGTTGCCTTTGATGAATGCCTCATTGTTCTCCTCGCCGGAGAGGCATTTCATATGGCACTGGCAATCCAGTGCTGCTGGGGAGGGGGCTGCAGCATGGCTTGCAGAAGTACAATTCCATTTACATCCAACAGAAATATGAAGTTTCTATGGTACAGCATTTTTTTTTTCTGTTTTTTTTTTGGTTTTTTTTTTCTTTCCCACCCTAGGCAAAAAAAAAAATGTTCTTAAGGCGGAGCAAGCAGAAACTAATACAATTAAATACTTTGCTTTGCCTGCCAAGGACATTTGACTGCTACTGTGCTACATCAGGTATGTAATGAAAGGCAAATGACAACGAATCTTAATGTGGTGGGGAGCTTGGGTAACTGTAGTTTTATGTCAGGGATAGCCTGCCAGAGAAAAGCTGCATTGTATCCAGGATTAGCAGAACTGCAGGATTTCATTAATGACCGAACAGCTCTGCAGCAAAACAAAGATAGTTAGGGAGTAAAAAGAGAACATGACCAGAATGTGTGGCACTAATTGGAAATGTATATTATCTTCCCCTGCTCGGGGAGCAGGCTCTGGGGTGCTGGCCATTGTCATCTGGGGAATGGCACTGGGGACAAAGCTTTTCCCAGGTTGGGGCAGAGCTGGATGGGCAGCAACAGTTGGGGATGATGGGTTTGGGGTGGACACACTGAGCAGGAAAAAACTGGGCTCAGGTGGGGAAGGGGCTCCCATCTCCATCTCCTCTCCCTCCTCCAGAAGGGGCAGGTTCCTCACCCAGGTTGGATTTCTTCCCTCCCTCCCTCCCCAGAGCAGAAATGACAAAACAGAGCAGCCTTTCAGAGCAGAAAACTAAATTTGCTCCTGGACAGCTTCATTTTTCTCCCAGGCAGCGTCACTTCCAGTAAGTCATTGCTTCCATTTGCAAAACAAACTGGAAACTGGAAAACTGGACACTGGAAAACTGCAGCTCTGCCCATGCAGAGATGGTGCAAAGTCCAGGAAAAGCAGCAGGAATTGCTGCACTGCTCATTCTGCACCCAGCTCTGTGCTGCTCACATTGCTCAGCCCTTATTTCTCACCATTCCTCATTCTTCTGCCAAAAAAAAAAAAAATCAGAGCTTTTCTATATTTTTTCAACTATCTACAGAATATACAAGTTGTCTGCAGCCACTGTTTGCTCAGGACAGTGAGAAAAATAAAGGTGGAGGGATAAAAATGCCCCTTTTTTCATGCAATTCTTAACGGGACAGACCCTCCCTGTACACTCAGCTCCTGTTGCAGGGCTTGGGGCTGTGATATTTACACCCACTCAGATGCTTTTTTTACATGGTCAAAGTGGTGTAAAACAGCTCAAGTCAAATGACAATTAAGCTTATTACTTGAGACAGCTTTTTTTTTTTTTTTTAAGTTAAAAAAAAACCCAAACTGCTTGCCCTTGACCACTAGGCAGAAGGGAGGGGGAAGGGAGAGAGGGAGGGAGGGAAGAGAGACTCCTTAAGACAATTTTGAAACAGTCCAGTACTTCCCTGATCACTTTGCAAAGTTGAAATATGATTACAACCTTTTTGCATACAGAAAGGACCCATTTAAATGAAAAATTAGCTGCCTTAACAGGTCAAGCACACAGTTACATTAATGTTGTGTAGAACAATAAATCAACTTCGATCCCCAATTGAAAAAATGCTAATTTAGCCCAGCGATTCACTGATTGTACTTCCCCCCGTGGATGGAAATCTTTTCTTTTATATTTTTTTTTCCTCCCCCCCTTTATTTTTTTTTTTTTTTTTTTATTTTTATTCAACGCCAGGCAGCGATTTGCCGGCCCTCCTAATGGCGCTCTCGCAGACTATCAGCATTTCAGTGGAATTCTGATCATGGTTTTAATATTCCATGCAGCTTTGCCCCCTCTGATTTCATGCTGAAACATTAACAAGAGCTGACACTGGAGATTAGAAGCAGACAGCTGGAATGCCAGGTCTTTGTTGCAGCATGGACATGAGCCAACATCGTTCAACCGCAGCCAAGAGGGACCTGGGAAAGTCTTCTTAAGAAGGGGAGGTGGGAGAGGGGCAGACAAGGTAGTTTACTGAAGGGCATATACAAGTAGATAATTGCAGAGCCCTTTCATCTCTTAAAGCCAAATTCTAATCAATCCCGGTTTATTAAGAGGGTCATTAAAGGTAAAATTAAAGAGAAGGGGAAAAAAAAAAAAGAAAAAAAAGAAAAAATCGCCATTAAGCCCAGCGAGAATAAAAGTTTGGAGTAGAAAGCGACTGCATGGCCACAGCCACCTCTAATTTGTCTGCTTGTTGTGGTGCTGGTTGGAAATGCAGTGATGGTCTCCTTTAAAGAAAAAATAATAATAATAATAAAAAAGATTTAATCCACTTAGTTCCAGGTGAATAAATTGAGAAATAAACTGGATTTATGTGCTGGTGCAGTGTGTGAACTGTAAATTCCCAGGCAAAAAAGGAGGAGGTAGTATAACACAACATTCTTGTGGCTAATAAATTGTTTCCCGAGAAGAGAGACCTAATCAAGAGCCATAATTTCATCCAAAGCATGGGGCAACTCTTACTCTTCATCCATTCTTCAGGGAGGAACTTGGGCAGGAGGCAGCAGATGCTCCTTGGCAATGCTCTGTGGGTTTGGGGGATTGCTTTGGGTTGGTTCTTTTGAATAAAAACTTATAAAGTTCCAGTGATGTGGTATATATATGGATATGGTGTGCATTCACATACATGTAGTGTGTGTGTGTATATATATATATATATATTTAAATAAATAGTGCAGATATTCAGACAAGGCTGGGGAAAATCTGCCAAGAAAGGAATTTCAGATGGAGGCAGCTCAGCACTGAAAATGACACCTGGGGAAGCCCAAGGATCATGGTGTTTATCCCATCACATAGAACCCTGCAGTTTAAAAATGAGGATCAGATAAAAATCCTGATCTCAGTCCCACTGTCCCCTCCTCTCCAGCCCCCTTGTGCTCAAGGAAAGGGGTTCCCAGCCTGGGGACCTTTCCAGGCTGGGGTCTGGAGTGATTCATGTGCTGACTGGCCTTTTATTTACCTATTTAATAATTCCCATCTGCCCCTCTCACCAGCCCTTCCTCCTTCCCTGCCTCTTCCATCTTAGAGATGTGCGGAATAATAAACAGAGAGCAAATATTTGCACTAATAATCAGAAGGTGATCTAAATATTGGACTCGAAATCTCAGCAAAGAGTGGAGGAATGAAAGCATTTAATGCTTTTCCCTTCCACACATCTTTCCACCAAAGGCATGAAACGACTTCCTGAAAATGATTTACAATTACCCTGTGCCTCCTTTGATTTCTGTAGCAGCCCTGAACAATGCTCTGAACTGAGCCCAGATTTTAAAATCTCCTTGTTAATTATTAATCCTCACAACAGCACCCAGGCAGGGCAGGAACTGAGGAAGAACTGGGGGAAACTGAGGCACGGGGGGCACTTTGTGCTCCAGTGATGGAGGAAGTCAAGATTAACCTGGGAAAACCAAACTGCAGGACAGCAGCAAATCTTGGGTGAATTTGAGGCTCTAAACTGAGTTTAAAATGAGCTGTGGGGGCAAGGAGGAGTCCAGTCACACCTGATGGTTCTGGTGCTTCACTGATCCACTGAGATGCTTCCCCTGGGTGATCACCCTCACTTGAAGGAAAAAAAGCAAAAGTGCTCCTTATTTCTATTTGGAGTTTGCCTGGCCCCTAATAGGCTTTTATGCTTATCTCTAGTAGATTAAATGGCCTTTTGGTATCTCCTGAATGCACCAGGGCAGTGCCAGCGTGGAGGAATTGAGCCTTCCCTCTCCATCCTTTTCCTAAATAAACTCTTCTCTCACTCTGTCACCAAGGCACCTTCGTTTTACCCCTCAAACCTCTCCAAAAATGATGTTCATCTCAGAATTCCTCGCTGGGATGGGCTGGAAATGCCTCTCTGCTCTCACTCTGCCTCCTCCAGCCAAAGTCTGCTGTGGCCTCTGCACTGAGCAGCGTCTGCTCTGATCCCCCCAAGCTGACATCCAGGATTTGGTACCCCTGCAAAGCCTGGTTTGCACTGCTGGGCTCGGGGTTAGGGCTGTGATTTATTGGTTTGAGTTTATCACAGCAGGGTTTGCCTGAATATCTGCCCCATATATACATATATATATAAATATCAATATATATACACATTAAAACAGGGACAAGGAGAAACCAGAAATCTTTCAGCACAGACACATCAGTGACACTCTGTGCCAGAAAATGCCTCCTTCATAGCAACACCAAGATCTAAAATTTGCCTCACAGTTAATAAAAAGCTCAGGTATGACAGCTCCAGACCTTGCTGTCACACCTGAACTTGCCAGCTCAGCTCTGCCAAAGCTGCTCCATTTCTTGCCTCCCTCCAGGATCCTTTTTTTATCTTTCTGTTTGATCTCCTTTCCCTGTGGCATTATCCTCTCCCCAGCCTGGTTTTTGGTAGTGCAGCCCCCTGTTTTGGGACCCTCTGGGGGGATGTTTTGCTATGTAAATGCAAACACTGTCCCTGCGTGGTGCCTCCTGTTGTTCCTGCTTTCCTTTTGCTAATTGATTTGTTCTTGTCTAGACTTGAGCTCATTACAAGGAGCACTAAAGGCTCAGCATCATTTATTTCATGGCTAAGTCAATCTGTGCTGCTGGGGCTCTAGATTGGATAAGGAACAGGTTCCTGCAGATGGAAATGGCCTGGGAAGAGAAAATAAAAGCTGCACCAGGTAATGAACGGAAATGGAATGGCCATCATCGAATCCACGGATACCATTGACCTTTCTCAGATTTACATCATTATCTAAAGTTCACCAGAGACCTTCCATGCTTGTTATCATTATCCCTCATTAGAAGTCACTCTAGAAGCATTAACAAGCTTCTGAAATGCTCGGCTAATTGCTTTAATAAGGCAATATCAATACTAAGCCATAGTTCCCATGATTAGATAGAGGCGGGGACCCTTCAGGCTTTGCCTCCTTGGGTTTAAATGCTGGGCTGGGGGCCTGAGGGAGGAAAGAAAAAGGCTTTCCTTGGAGAATGGAGCACTTGGAGTGGACATAAAATGCTCTGATGTTGCAGAGTGCACTGGATTTTAAACAACTGGGGCTGCACTGCTCCAGTCAATAGAGGAGGTGAAGTCCTTCACCTAGAGCAGTCTGGGCAGTGGGAGCTCTCCAAATTTAGGTTGGGAAGGCTGGTGGGCTTCCAAACAAACCATTCCTCAGTTGTACAAAACAGGGAAAGCACATCCATGCATTGGTCTGGGCTTGGTGCTCAGCCTGCAGCTTTACCCTGCAGGACCTGGCTCACCCCAGGGCAGGGAAGGGGGAGCAGCCAGAGGGGAGCAGAGGTGCCAACACACAAATGTCAGCACAGCACATCAAATTCTGCCAGCCCTGAATGCCCCAGAGCTCCTGGGGGAGCTCACAAGGGGCTGGGAATGTTTCCCTGCCTGGGATTAGTACTGGAGCTCACAGCTCAGCCTAAGGAAACTCCCTCCACTTCTTGCACCCTTCTCCTTGTTGTCTCCAATATTTAATAATTCTTCTTTTTTGAATTCTAAACAAACCTCCTGCATTAACCCTCTCTGACCCACAGAGCAGCTGTGGGTACTGCTGTATTCTGTCACCAGGAGCATGAGCCACTTGTGTGCTCCTTGATGCTCAATCCTGCCTCCCAAAGCAGAAGGATGGAACAGGAATCAGTGCTCCAACATCATTTGCCTGCAAGCCCCTCATCCCCTCTCGTTTGCTGGTCTGCATTCCCCCCACAAACTTGGAATTGGCTTAAACTGGGGGGGAAAGGGGAAAAAAATACACATAGAATATATTCAATTCACTCAGATTGATCTCAGCAGGGAGAAGCTGGCTGTCCAAACTTACAGGAACTCCACTAAGACTGCAAGAGGAGGCACAAATCTGCATTTTTTGGGGGCTGGGAAAGGCTCTGCTGAGCTTTGGGGCTGTGATCAAAGGTAAAGAGTCCCAGTTTTTTTCTATGCAACCCAGACCAAGCTTAGGAGACCTCATGGGTTGTTCCAGCAGCCTCAGTCCACTTCTCAGCCTGGTTGGGAGCACCCAGTTTTGGGAAGGATGTATCTAAAGGCACACAGGAATTACTTTAAAACATGCAAAATAGAAGAAAATAGTCCAATGAAACCTTAAAAAATGAGTCAGTGAGATTTTATTTTTTTTGCCTTCCCTTTTGGTCATCTTTGTGGACTCTACTTGGTTTTATCTCTAAAACAGGCCAGGGTTAGAATTCCCTTCCATGTACCTGAATACACCCCTAGATTGTAATTACCTGGAATTATTTACTTGAATTGAGCAATGTTACAGCAGGAACTGACATTTTGGCAGAGATCAGAAGTTATCTGTGGAGTTGAGGCAGCTTTGGAGGCAGGAATGGATCCACACAGGGAGAGTAAAGTGAGGGGGGCATTTTTGGGACATGGACACACTCTTGAAGCAATGGGGCATCCCATGGAATTGCCAGAAAAAAAAAAAAAAAAAGAGAGAATTTGACTTTGCAGCCACTTCTCCTTGACGATCCTGCTTTCTCTGTCGAAACACAATCAGCTCATGGCCCTCTCCTGTCAGATGAATCATTTTATTAAATTTCCTGGCCTGACCTTGTCTGCTGGGAGAGAAAGGAGGGCAGAAGCAGGCCAGGAGAGAGCAGCTCCTCCTCTCTAATGGCAGCAGTGAGTCAGCCCCATGATGGGGACAAACCCTCCCAATTTCAGCAAATTCAGGAGTTCCATGAGCTGGACATTGCCTGGTTTAACTCCTCCTTCAGGGACTGGTGATAAATCAGATATTTCTCTGAGCAGGAAGGGAGAAAGCTCCAGGATAGACACTGATGCTTGCAGAAATGATTGCAGCAGGGTGAGGAGCTGATGAACAGTGATCCCACAAACCTGCCTGGCCAAGGGACCCCAATCCCCTCCCAAAAATCCAAACCTTGCTTTTCTCCAGCACATTCTGCAACGAATCCCACGTTTCCCCAGACAAATCTGCAGCCCATATAAACCAGGAACAATAGGGCCCTCCCAAAATAGCCTGGATTTCATAACAACCCCAACACTGAGCTATTGTCAGCCTGGGCTATTGTACAGGGCCATGGCAGAACATTTGGCTCCAATACTCAGGAGTGAGGGCCTGGTGCATTCTGAAAAATGCCACGGCATCACTTTTCACTCAGGGATGGTGTTTGCTCGGCAGATAATAGCAGATAATTCCTCCAGCCCTCCTGACAGCTTCAGCTGACCAACAGATCTCAGTTCAGCTTCTGGTCCAATGAAAAGAAGATTTTAATTTTATTTTTTTTTACCCCTCATTCGTTTGTGTTTGTCAAATCTCTGTTAGTAATTGGAGGGGAAGAAGAAGCAGTAAATAAGATGATGGGGTGAGGGTCATGTTTAGTAATAATGAACTTGGAAAAAAAATGGAAAAGGAGCTGGCTTTTAAAAGTGAAATAATGAAAATAAAGTATTTTTGGTTTGTTTGGGTTTTTTTAGGGGTTTGTCAGTTTGTTGGGGTTTTTTTATGCAGGTGATTTTCTATTAATACCTTTAATTTCAGCTTCTACATCTTACAGCCATAACACCAAAATGAATTAGCAATTCCCTCCTGGATGACAGATCTGCCTGGAATCCAACCTTTCAAAGGTGCACAGGCAGGAATTGCATCACTTTTAGGGGAAGTTGGCTGCAATGGGATGAGCTCAGAGGAGAAGGTGCTGCTGAATGTGATTTATCCACAAACCCAGAGTCTTCCACTGGATCAAAACAGAGCCTGGAACTGAAGTGCACCAAAAGATTTCAGTGACTTTGGATTAACCCCCATGCTTTTAATTACCAGAGGCAAAAGAACATCATTTTACCTTCCCAATGGTCCCAAACCTTGCTTGCAGCTATTTAACAAAGCAAAAATAATCTCCCAGAGCTTTTTGTTTCTGGCTCACCCCAGCCCAGTGCCCGTGGAGTGGATTATTCTGCTCTGACCTTGTTTGTGCAGCCCCATTCTGGAAGTGAAATAGTTACCAAACTATTTAAACTATTGTGTGTGTGGGGAGGATCAAACCAGCATTTTTGTTCATCAATTCAGATTAAAAATTTAATTTCATGCTACAATGAGCCCATACAGAGTTATATCTATTAAGGTCACCTATTTCTTGTACTCCAGCTTGCTTTAGGTATTGATGACTGCAAAACTCTTTAGAAGATAAAAATCACAGCTCCAGCCTTCTCAGCTCTCACTGTTTTAATGTTAGACACAATTTTCCTGACTCTCAAATACCTTGGACTTTATGTTTGAGAGAGAGAAGGAAAAAAAAAAAAATGGAACTCACTCTCTCTTTCTCTCTCCCTCTCAGTTGCTGCCTGGAATTTTTAAATAACAGAGATCTGGCTTTAATTGAGGCTTTCATTGTTTGAAAAGGAGCTACAAGTATTTCTAAACTAAAATATTTGCATAGTTTCTTGCTCTCTCTGCTAAATGCTGAGAGGTGCTGGACGTCTCTGTGAACTATCCCTTCTGGAGAACACAATTCCTGTCCTGTTAGAGCGAGAGAAAAGATTTGTAGAAAGGTCTTCTGAATACATATTTAACATCTAAATGTTTTCCTTGCTATCTTTGGGCCAAGTCCTTATTGGATTGTTCCTCAAACAAAACTCCCATTCATGTCAAAGCAAGCCAGCCTTTCATTAGCTCAGGAATTTAGCAAATTTGTGGTTAGTGCATCCAGAAATTGGTAGCGTTTAATTGATCAAATAAAATCATTTTTAAAGAGGGATTTTCAGCACCAAAACAAAGATGTGTGGCCGTTTGGAAACACTTCAGAATAAACTCACTGGTTTAGCCAATCTTGGTTTGGTTGGGGTTTTTTTAATCACTGGCTTTCAGTGATTATTCCTGGGTTTGTCCCAGGGATCTGTGGCTCAGGAGGTGATTTTTGGGTCAGCCACCCCAATTTTCACCATGAACAGGCTCTTGAACTGTCCTGACAGTGAAATGAAATCAAGGACAGGTTTGTTTTTGGCAGGTATTTCTGTCATCTATATGCCATAAAAAGCATCCCCAAAATTGCCCATGGATTTTTCTATAACCCCCAATTTTATCTGGATTTATTTTGAGTCTCCCAGCACAGGCTCTCACCCAGCTCAGGCACAATTTGCCCAACAAATCCCTGCTGTCTCCTCCTTGTTACCCTCTAGGTGTGAACAGAATTCAGTCAATTATCTTTTTTTCCCAATAATTTTCCATTGGCTGCCATGAAATGACAGCTCTGGGATTCTGCACTTCCTGCATTCACAGCTCCCCTTCACAACTTTTTTTGGGAGCTCAGCATCACTTGTGTCCTTTCAGAGACCTCCCCCATGTTCTCAGAGTGAACAGCACTGAGATTGCACCAAGAACTGTGTAAATAATACAGGATGAAGTCCATCAGGCCAATCATAATTTTAGATGTTTAATTTTCCAGCAAAATTACAAAAAATATCTGCTGAAAGAGTCCCTGTGCTGAGATTTTTCACCGTCATCACTCTGCCTCCACTGCACAAATCAACTTTTCCCTTGCCTCAAATGAGTCTGCAGTCAAATGTTGAGTCATGGTGAACTGCAGACAGTTCCTTGAAATTAAAAAATTAAAGGATTATATGACTAGACAGCCAGAAGTGGCTTATCAGCCACTGGAGCAGAGAAAGCAAGGAATTAAAAGGACAGCACCAGTCCAGCCAGGCTTGCCTTGAGGCAGCAGGGCCTGAGAGTTTGATCTGTGGGACAGGCAGCACCTTGAAACTGAGATTATCAGGGAAAGGGAGAATGGCCCAGTTCAAACCCCACTTGGAATAAAGACCTGAGTCTGCAACAACAGGGAATACCCAGGGCAGGAAAAAGCTCCCAGAAATAAATAAATCAAAGTAAGCATGACTACTTGGGAAAATCTTTGACTGGAAGACAAACAAAAGGTGGCGTTTTCCATGGATTTAGGTGAGATCTAAATCTTTCCCTGATCCTGAGGGGCTGTGTTTGTGTGTTCAGAACCCATGAGTTCAGTTCTGGCAGGAGAGCAAACACCAGGAGCCCTGGGTGGAGCTGCTGGACCTGCATTTTCTCTTACAACCAGCTCTGCCTCCACTGGGATGATGCTCTCAGTGTCAATCTGGTGCCAGCCCAGCCTGGCTGTGATCCCATGCCCCAAAGAAGGGTCAATCTTCCCTCTTTGTGTCCCTACACCTTTCCCTCTGTGTCCATCCCCATGCACATCCCAGGGACCTGTCCTGTGAGCAGTCAGCCCTGATCCAGTGCAGCAAACCTGACCCAGCCCAGCCCAGCAAACCTGACCCAGTCCAGCCCAGCAAACCTGACCCAGTCCAGCCCAGCAAACCTGACCCAGTCCAGTCCAGCAAACCTGATCCAGTGCAGCCCTGCAAACCTGACCCAGTTCAGCCCAGCAAACCTGGCTCTGTCCTGGCCCAGTGCAGCCCAGCAAACCTGACCTGGTCCAGCACAGCAAACCTGATCCAGTCCAGCAAACATGATCCAGTCCAGCCCAGCAAACCTGGTTCTTCCCTGATCCAGTTCATCCCAGCAAACCTGGCTCTGCCCTGATCTAGTTCAGCCCAGCAAACCTGACTCTGTCCTGGTCCAGTCCAGCCCAGCAAACTTGGTTCTGTCCTGGTCCAATCCAGCCCAGCAAACCTGGCTCTTCCCTGACCCAGTTTATCCCAGAAAACCTGACTTTGACCTGGTCCAGTTCAGCCCAGCAAACCTGACCCAGCCCAGCAAACCTGGCTCTTCCCTGACCCAGTTCAGCCCAGCAAACCTGACTCTGTCCTGGTCCAGTCCAGCCCAGCAAACTTGGTTCTGTCCTGGTCCTATCCAGCCCAGCAAACCTGGCTCTGTCCTGATCCAATCCAGCCCAGCAAACCTGGTTCTGTCCTGGTCCAATTCATCCCAGCAAACCTGGCTCTGCCCTGGTCCAGCCCAGCCCAGCCCTGCCTCCCCTGGGACAGCACATGTGGCTTTTCTCCCCTGGCCTGGGAGCCACAGGGAGCAGCTCCACCAGGGACTGTCCTCAAAAATGTCTCTGAAAGAGCTCCCTGTCTCCAAACTGGGGGGAGATGTTTTCACAGTGAGCTGGAGCAGTGTCCACACTCCTGTCCCGGGGAAAATCTGCAGGCAGAGCAGTTGCAGCAGCTGGGATGTCTCATGGCCAGGGACACAGCCATGAGCGCTCCTCCCCTGCCCTGGATCCAGTGACACCATTTGCCACGCTGGGCTCTGTCAGCTTCATCATGGGAACCCAAATTCCAGCTCATACAGGGAGGCCAAAGGGAATAAATAACCCCCAAAAGTGATTTACAGCAGGGATGAATTCATCTGCCTGTGGGGGGAATGGTAATTTTCTATTTAATCGTGCTGCAGGTAAACTGAGAAGGACAACACCCAACAGGAAGGATGCTGAGCACAAGCAGGAGGGATTTTCTTTGAAGGAAGGTTGGAAAAGGGGAAGTGAGGGGCTGATTGCCACAGGGAATGTGTTCCTCATCCCTCCAGAGAAGGATTGGGAAGCACCAGGAGAGCTGGCAGTGCCTCTGTGCACAGGGCTGGCACAGGAACCACGGTGCTTCATGGTGAGGGTTGATATTTAGGGAGGGGAAAACAGAGCAGGCTGGGATCTCACATTCTCTGGTGGCTTTGAAGCTGCTGGGATGGTTTTTTTAGGATGGATCAGTTGGTGTGTGCGGGATCTGGCCTGGCCCTCTGCAGCCTAAACCCCAACCAGAAAAGATCAGGATCTTTTCTACCTGGAGCTATTCACTCCCTCTAAATAATTTCTATTTCATTTTTCTGGGTCAACACCAAGCCTTTGGTGTCACACTATCCAAGAACTGGTACTGAATTTTTATTTCAGCTGTCCAGGCATTTAGAATTCTTTAACCCAGCACAATGACATGGTTAACTGAGATTAATAACTCCTAAATTCAGGTTTTTTATGTGAAAGGAGCTCATCACCACCTGAACCTTCCCTTACCTGGCTGTTACAGCAGCAGTTCAATTCACTGTAATTGCTTCCTGAAATTTAATTGTTTCCAAACAATGGAAACAATCACAGAAAGAACACAGCAGATTCATTCTGGAGACTTCAGGGATTCTATTTTGACTTCAGTTATAGTTAAATGGCAGCAGAGTCTGAAGTCAAATTGTTTATTTAATTAGCTGCCAAATTTATCATATTACTAATTAGCTGTCCTGCTGAAATTCAAATTATTGCTGTGGAAGAAGGGAAAAGTAATAATGGGCAGTGTTCAAGAGAAGGAGTCAAGCAAATTCTCTGCTCCAGGCTGCTCCTTGGACAGATATTATAAAAAATTCCAGATATTACAAATTTACACACCAGGGCTTGGGGCACTCCCACTGATGGGAAGCCAAATTTTGTGGCTGTTCTTTCCCTGCTGAGGTGGAGCCCCACAGGTAAATCTTTCCCTGGACTTGTGTGGCTGCAGATTTCCTGTCCCACATCAGCATCACATCCCTGCTTTTCATTTTTCCTGCCTCTAAAACAGGTCAAGGAGGAGCAGAGGATGTTCCCTGCCTCACAAACTGTGGCCTTTAACCACACCCTCACTTCTGGAACATTCCTGATGCTTCCAGAGGATGCTGCAGGATGAAAGCAGGCATGGGAGATGCTGGGAGCTCTGGAAACTTCCTTTGCAATCTGAGCTGTGCCCCTGAATTTAAGGAGTGTCTTGAAGAGTAAGAACCAGCAAGTTCCCTGTTTTCCATCCCCACATTATTAAATACAGAGGCTCCAGTAAGGAGCAAAATAAAAGAAAAAAGAGAAATAAAATAAATAATAAAATAGAAATAAATAATAAAAAAATAAAATAGAAAAGAGAAATAAAATAAATAAAAATAATAAAATAGAAAGAAATAAAAAAATAAAATAAAATAAAAATGAGAAATAAAATGAATAAAAATAATAAAATAGAAAGAAATAAAAAATATAAAAATAAAAGGAAAAAAGAGAAATAAAATAAATAAAAATAATAAAATAGAAAGAAATAAAAAATATAAAAATAAAAGGAAAAAAGAGAAATAAAATAAGTAAAAAATGAAATAGAAAGAAATAAAAAAATTAATAAAAATAAAAAAGAGTCAGCCTGTCCCAAGCCTCTGCCTCCTTTCCATCACCTGCTCTGCTCCCTGGGCCACAATGGATTCATAGCAGGGATTAATTTAGGTCCCATCTCACCAAGTTCTCCCTCCCTAAAGCTCCTTCATTTTCCTCTGCTCATGAGCTGCTCTCCCTTGGTGTTTGGGATATGGGGAGGAAGAGCTGGTGGGGCTAAAAGAAACTGGAGATTTAACCTGGATCTAATGGCAGCAATTTGACATCTTGTCTTAGCAATAAATCTCTCCTATATTGTCTCCTGAAGTCAGGGGAAAACAGAAGGGAAAAAAATTGTTGCAGCAAAGAAATGAAACAAAGCAGGAGCAGCTTCCCTTTCCTCAGCCAGCTGAGATTGTGAAATACAGATGTAAAATATAAATATTTTAAATAAAATACAGCCTGCTCATCTCTCTCCACCAAGAGGCAAGGTCCAGACCTCTCAGAAAAGGGAATTTATTCCCTTTTTTTCCCTTTTTTCCTGACACTGTCAGGTTGTCCTGAGCTTCCCCCTCTCCAGGTAGAGTCTGCAGCTTCCATCTGCTAAATGTTTAGCGGATATTTGGTTACACAGAGAGAGAGGGAGGTGAGCAGGCATCAATCTTCATGGAAAAGGTGGCAGGAGGTGACATCTGCCCCCCTCTGCTGCAGGAGGGAAAGAGGGAAAAACTTGGATATTGCAACCCTCATGGGAGAGTCACAGGGAAATAAAACTGAGTTGTGTTCAGATGGGAATTCGGTGTGGAAAGCCATGCACAGAGTTAAAATCTGTGTCTGGAGGGTGACAAACCAACAAATCCAATCAGGTTTCATAGGAACTGGGCTGAAATGTGATTTAACCTGGGAATGGCCTGGCTGGGTCACAACAATTCCCAGGCTGGCACTGCTTGGGTTGTTTTGGTGGCAAAGCAGAGAGGATTTTTTAGTGCTCAGGTGGGCAGTGAGTGCAGGAACCTGCTCCCAACAGGGGATGGGGAGGGAGAGGCCATCACAGCCTCAGGGCACAATTAACACCGACCCTTCCACCTGCTTCCATCAGGGAAAAAACGAGCAAACCAAGTAACAAGATCTGGCCTCAGACAGTGGGAAAACGATTAAAAAAATAAAAGAAAACCCAAACAAAACCAACAACAACAATAACAAAATAAACAATAACAAAACAAAAACAATAAAAAATAAAATAAAATAAAATAAAATAAAATAAAATAAAATAAAATAAAATAAAATAAAATAAAATCACAAACAAAAACAACAACAAAACAAAGAAACCAAAACAAAAAAAACCTCAACACTACCAAAAAAAGCACCAAAAACAAAACAGGGTTGGATTCAAAGCAGAGATGCCACTCCATACCTAAACTAAAGGATGTAAAGAAGTTTTGCTTCCATACATCCAACCCCAAAGGCTGAAGCAGCCTCCAAGCAGCAGCAGATCCAGAATAAATCCTGCCCTTAGCAGCCAAATCCAATTTCAGGGACAGAACTGGTGTGGAGAATCCTCAAACCTGGCAAACCCAAGGGCACAGGGATGGAGATGGTTCTGCTTTTCCCTTCCTTCGTGCAGGAACTGGGAAGATTTTTGCATTTCTGGCTGCCTGGGCATGGCCAGGACCTTGCAGGGATGTCAGGAAGGAGCTGTGCAGGCACCTGAAGGACTCAGGTATAAAAACTGAGCCAGCAATGCTCCAAACCCTCCTGCTCAGGTTTGGCACTCTCACTTTAAGCAGTCTGCAGGGTTTTAGTCCACTCAACTTTGCTGTGACTAAAAATCCTCCCAGATGAGCAATGGCACCAGGAACTCACCTGTGGGAATCCAGCACATCCCTCTGGGTGCCCTGGATGGTTCCAGACCCAGGCAGGGGCTCAGGAGCCTGGGCACAGTGCCCAAACCCCCTGTGCCTTTTATTTTAACCCCTGGGAAAAAATTACCACCCTTACATGAAGAATTACAAGTTATAAAAAATAAGTAGAACATTAGTTAGATTATTACAAGGTGAAAAAGTAGGTTTTTAAGATTGTTTATAATAAGGGTCTGGGGTCAAGCTGGAGGAATCTGGGTGTGTTCTGCCCTTCTTTCTCCTTCTTCCTGCATCCATCTTTTGGGTGATGTTGGCACTTTTAGATTGGTTTAGAGCAGAACCAGACTGTACAATGTAAGTGATAGGTATTGGAAGATAACTGTAAATAATGTTGATGTAGTTTATAGTATAAAAAGATAATCCCACCCCAGGGGTGGGCAGTGTGCCTGGGGCTGAGCTGGGCAGGGAAAGAACTTTTAGATGAGATAAAATAAACACCTCTGGAAACAACAGAAGAGTTTCCTGACTCTCTCCAGTGCTGGGCTGGGACACAGAGACTCTAAAACACACACAGGTGGTGGGCTCAGGTCACAGAGACACCCTTGGACACCAAATTATGAAGGGCAGGGTTTATGAGCCTGCTCTCCACCTGCTGAAAGTTCTCTGAGCTTCACCTTGACCTTGGCTGCACATTCTTGAACTGTGGGGAATTATCTTCCATCCTTTGGATTATGCTGAATCTCCTGAAGGAAACCTCCAAGAAAGGATTTTTAACTTGATTAATGAAGAGAAGCAACCTGATTTGTGAGAACACAGAGCTTCCTCCCACAGATTATTTAGATTTTGTTCTTCAGTTATGTCCCTGTGCTGCTGTTAGGCATGTAAATTTGAGCCAGAACATCCATCTAATTCCTGTGATAAATTCAGCTCTCTTGACTCCAATGCAGTGGTGCTGTCCCTGAGCATCTCCTTGCAGCTGAGGAATTTGTTCTGCTCTTCAGGAGGGTTAATAACAAAAAATATTAAATAGCTGGCCATGAAATTTTCAGGGAAAAAAAATTTTTTGGTCATTGTTTTGAATCTTTCATCCTGCAGCTGAGAGAACAGAATAAACCACTACTTTTAAAAATCTCTGCCATTTTCTCTTTTTCTCCCTTGCTGGTTCTGTTTCACCAGTGGAAAAAGAGAGCCCAGCTCACTCTAGCTGCAGTTTTTAGCAGGCTGTCTCTTGCAATATTCATGTAATACCTCTTTTCATATTTTTTAAGGGAAAGGAGTAAAACACTGAGCCAGGGTAAGACATTTGAAATGATTTTTTGAAAGAAAAGAGTGCTGGAAGGTTTCTAATATTTCCCCCTGAATCCTTGCTTCTATAGACAGTTCTATTAAAACCTGTAAAGACCATGAACATTTTAAAAAATAATGGGTTGCTTAGGGCAGGGAGGGGATGGAGAAAGAACAAAACTTCCTTTGAAGGTAGAAAACTCAAGTTGTGGCTGTGTGTTACCTCTGTGCACATCCATCCTCGTGCAGAGTGGATGATCCTGACCTTTTCTGCATTCTGCATGATGATTATCCAGCATTTCCCTTCCTCTGCTCACCTGTGGGGAAGGGCTGGGGTAGCCAGTCACTCAAAGTCAGAATAATGAAAAGGTCACCCCAGCAGCAGCCTCACTTCAGGGCCTGAATCAGGCAGCACTTTTTTGGAACCTCATCTTTGTGAGAGAGACTGTAATGAGGTCAGAAATCAGCACCCAAGGAAGGGCTGGAATAGGAAACCAAAAATCCAAAATATGCTGAAGTCCTGAAATCTTTCAGAGCTCTGGTGGCCAGGGCACAGAATCTGGTTCACAGCCCTGGTTTGTGCTGAGGATGGGGCTCCCTAGGAATAAAATGAGAAGAAAAACTCTGCAAATTCTACTGGGTGTGTTCAAAAATATCAATTTTCCTCTGTCAGGAGGAGAAAGGGAAACAGAGCTCAGGGCTGACTTTACAGCAACCTTCAGGCTGGCTTGTCCCAACAAGGGGGGTTTGCCACAAATTACTGAAATATTCCTGGGATAGAGGAGATAAGAAAGCAGCTCCCCAGTGCAGGGTGAGGGCAGGATGGTGGGGGTTGGGTGTGGCTGTTCTTTTAATTAGGAATTGTGATATAGGATGTGCAGGACCCTGCAACAGGAACAGGGTCACAAACAGTTCGTGTCCAGTGTGAACATCTGCCAGGCAATGGCAATAATCACATGCTGAGGTGGCTGGTGGTAACCAGCTGAAATTCTGGCTGAAGGGATTCATGGAGGAACCTGACAACAACAACTCCTTGGGCTGGAAACACCAGAATCCCTTGAAATGTCTAGAATTTGTCAGTGTTCCACATTGCAGCCCTGCCTGCTCATCCTTTGGGCTTTATTTCAGCTGCCCTGTGCCCCACCACAGCTCCCTCTTCATCCACAGCTCCCTCTTCATCCTCAGCTCCTTCTTCATCCTCAGCTCCCCCTTCATCCACAGCTCCCTCTTCATCCTCAGCTCCCCTTCATCCACAGTTCCTCCTTCATCCTCAGCTCCTCTTCATCCTCAGCTCCCTCTTCATCCTCAGCTCCCCCTTCATCCTCAGCTCCCCCTTCATCCTCAGCTCCTTCTTCATCCTCAGCTCCTCTTCATCCTCAGCTCCTCTTCATCCTCAGCTTCCCCTTCATCCTCAGCTCCCTCTTCATCCACAGCTCCATCTTCATCCTCTCACCTTCTACTGCCCTGTCCTGATTCCCTTCTCCTTAGCACAGAATCCCAGCATGGTTTGGGTTGGAATATTTTTTTTTGTTTTTTCCACCCCCTTCCACTATCCCAGATTGCTGCAAACCCCATCCAAGCTGCCCTTGGACTCTCCCAGGGATCCAGGGGCAGCCACAGCTTCTCTGTGATGTGCTAAATAATGAATCTGGCTCCACAAGCTCCCACCCCTCCTCAGAGCAGAAATTCCCTGCTTCCTCTGTGCTCCACAAGGGCTCCAACCCTGGATGCTGATCCCAAACATGGTGTAATAACCCTCCCAACAAAATGCACCAGGTCCTTTCCCATGTCGAGGAAAAATAAATTAAAATAAAAGTAGGAGAATTGAAAAGTATAAAGGGGATTTCATGGGATTTGAGTGCCAAACTCCAACAGGCTCTTCTGAAAATCCCAGCTTAAAGCAATAGATTTGTGTTCTTGCATTTCTTTCTCCTGATGTCAGTAATAATGACTCCTCAATTGGTTTAAAGATCTCACATATTGCTCCAGGTTTTGTTTGTTCATTTATTTTCTGTGTTTTATGCTCAAAAAGTTAATAAAGGGGAAATTCCTCTGTGAAAGAATGGAGGAAAAGAAAGATAAAATCAGAAATAAAGGACTGAATTTTCATCCCATTTAAATCCAGTGCTGATAATTGAAGAGGAAAGCTGTTTTAAATGAAGGATCTCTTGCAAAGATTCTGTTTCTGTGTCCCCACTTACATCCTGTCTATTCCAGAAACAGGTTCAAGTGCAGGGCTCTGGCAAAGTCTGAGTTTAAAATTCAGCAAAGGCTTCAAGTCCATTCACTCCAACGTGATTTTTTATTTGGTAAAACTTAAGCCTGAGTCAAGGTCAGTGGAGTTGAAATTAATTCTGGAGCAAAGCATCTGCTGAAGTGCTTTGCCTGGTCAGTGCTTTTATTGCTCAGCCTGCTCCAGGAAGAGGCTGGGAAGACACAAAATGTGCTGCAATTTCCCCCATAAAAAGTTCCAGAGGCCTCCTTAAGTTTTCAAGTCAAATTATCACTAAATGATTACGAGCTGTACTCTGAATTTCACTGGGATGAGACATCCAGGAACTGAGAGCTCCCTGCTTTTTCTGGAGAACCTGATTCATCCTGAGCTGTCCCTCCCCATCACTGGGACCACATCCACTTCTCACCCTTGGGTTGCAAAAGAGATGAAAACAAAACAAGCCCTGAAACCACACCAGAGGCGCCGAGGTCGGTGTGTCAGCCTTTGATGCCAAGGAAGAGTTTCCAGAAAACCAGCAAGGAATTTCCCTGTGGGGTTTTGCAGCCCACTTGAAGGGAGCCAAGCCCTCAGGAGGCAGCACAGTTAAACCAGCAGTTAAACCACAGTCCTGGCCACCAGCTCAGCCTTGACTTGAATCACTGTGAGACCTCCCCAGCTCTGGGGTCACCCCCAAACTCCTGCTGGTGAGGAGCTGATCCTCAGGGTGCACAGCCCTGGGGATTTCAGGAGATGCTCACCCTTCCTGCTGCACAACCCCTGAATGAGCAGAAATGCAGCCAGGGGTCCGAATAATAAAAACTCCCAGCGTGTTATTAGTGCTGTCAATTTAGCCAGGGATGTTATGGCACGTGTGTCACTGAGAGAGACAGAAGCTATTATTGAAATGAGATTAGAAGCGTTCTGAAACATCAACAGTGGCATTATAGTTGGTAACATTTCCATCTAAAATAGATGACATTGATGCTATACAATCAACAATGCCACTGGGAATACAATATAGAACTGAAGACTAGATTGTTTTACTCTGTATTGATTTTCCCTTAGTACTTTTTGATTAACTGTCAAATCAATTAGCCCTCCCCACCCAAACATCATATTTTTTGATGTCCCCCCTCAGAAACTCCCTGTTCAAGAGCAAACAACCCAGAGGAGCTGAAGAGCTCCAAAGTGCTCCGGAACAGAGGATTTCCAGGCAGAGATAAGTCCCCACTTCTGCTTCTCCTCATCCTGCTGGAGTCCAGCCATGTTTTTATTGAATCAGGTTCTGAAGCTGTCCAAGGCACTGAGGGATCTGATTATAGCCTTGCCATGATGTCCTTTTAAAATAAAACGTGTGGCATTTTCACAGTGACATAATGTTCCTTCAGCTCGCAGAGACAGCGTGGCTACGAGTTATTTGACCAGCTTGTCCTTCCCATATTATAAATCCATAAATCTATAAATTCATAAATCTATCAATCCATCCATCCATCCATCCATCCATCCATCCATCCGTCCATCATAATTTCCACACACCTTGAGAATTTTACCTTTGTCCCACAAAAGCCCCCTTGGCCTTCCCATATTATAAATCCATAAATTTATAAATCCATAAATCCATCCATCCATCCATCCATCCATCCATCCATCCATCCATCCATCCATCCATCCACCCATCATAATTTCCACACACTTTGATAATTTTATCTTTGTCCCACAAAAGCCCCACAGAAGCTGTAGGAAAATGTTGTTAAAGATGGGCATTAAGGAGAATCAGTGAGACATCAGGGAATTTGCCCAAAGTCACAAGCAGTCCCCAAACCCATCTGGTTTTCCCAGTTGTAAGCCCCTCACCTGGACTGGAATGGTCAGGAAAAAAAGGGGGAAAAAGGTTTCAATCTGAAACAGAAGCTGAGAGCTCATCCAGCCCCTGCAAAGCTTCCCACCTGAGCAGTGGTGGCTGCAGCAGCAGAAAACTCAGCTCCAGACTGAGGCAAGAACCCAAATCTCAGAAGTTCAGAAACTTGGTTTTTCTTCATTTTTTATCCATTAACCACTGTCTTATTCCTACACCTTCTCTTTGTTTCTCTAACTCAAATCGTGTTCATTGTGGGCTGTAAAACTCTCCTGGGGATGCTGTCCAATCTCCTTTATGCACCAGGGACAATAAAGGAATATTTGCATTATCAAGGTGTTTCTGTGGGGTTGTGCAGCTCCAGCTGTGAGCACTCAATGAAGGTGACAAGGCAGGGAAAGCCCAGAGTCTGGACAGTAATTCCCAATAGTAATTCCCAATTCCCAATTCCCAATTCCCAGTCCCATGCTTGTGACCGAGACCTTGGGACAACACTCAATAAAGATTAATAAAACTCTAATAACGATCTCCACTGTTCCACTAAAATCCAGATCATCCAACCAACTCCTCAAGGCTTCCTTGCCTCCTGCCTGCTCCCCAGACCCTCAGGAGGGACAGGATCCCCATCCAAGCCCCAGAGCTGGTGCAGGAGCCCCAGTGGAACCAGCTGCTGCTGCCACGCCGCCAGCCAAGACTCTCATTTGTTTTGGCTGGCGCTGAAGAATCAGCTTAGGCATCTCTGAGAACAAAATGGTGCATGGAACAGGGCCAAGCTGCAAAAGATAAGAAGCAATAAGAGTCGCAACAGATTATTTGTCTGGTAAAACAGAAGGAGAATTCTACCGGAGGGGGAAATTGCGAGCGGATCCCGGTGCAGTGCTGCGAGCACAAGTTCTGTTTGGGGAGAAGTTCTGTTTGGGGAGCACAAGTTCTGTTTGGGGAGAAGTTCTGTTTGTGCACAAGTTCTGTTTGTGCATCAGAAATTCTGTTTGTGCACAAATTCTGTTTGTGCACAAGTTCTGTTTGTGCAGAAGTTCTGTTTGTGCATCAGAAATTCTGTTTGTGCACAAGTTGTGTTTGTGCAGCTCCTCTCAGGCAGGTGCTGAGCTGCAGCTCTTGCTGGGGAATCACCAATTTGTGCTGAGCAGCAGTGGCAGAGCAGAAGCAGGAGAAGCGATTCTGCACAAGTGTTGGGAAGGGGAAGGCTCTGCTGTGACATGGCAACGCAGGGGAGGGCTGGAGGATTCAGCCAGAACAAACACGAGGAGCAGCACAAAATCACTGCTGTGCTCTCCTGTGAGCCTGGGCTGGAGATTAGCCACAGCCTTCCCCAAGTGATTCTCAGCCAGGCAATTAATCTCTGTGGAGCTGGACTGAGGATAAATCTTATCACTCCTCGTGTTTCAAAGAGATTGGGCCCATTTCTCTGTGGCTCTTACACAGGAGGGGGAAGGAGCAGGGAACAGAAGTGAGAAGGGATGGAACCAAACAGATCACAGAGCCTGGTTTGGGTCAGAAGTGACCTTATAGCTTGACACCTTCCACCATCCCAGGCTGCTCCCAGCCCTGTCCAGCCTGGCTTGGACACCTCCAGGGATGGAGCAGCCCCAGCTGCTCTGGGCACCCTCCCAGGCAGGAATTTATTCCCAATATCCCATCTAAATCTACCCTCCTTCAGCTTAAAGCCATCCCTTGTTGTCCTAGCACTGCATGCCTTTGGAAATCCAATCCAAAAGAGGAGAAAAATAGGGAATTCAGTAATTCAATATAAGCTAAATAAGCAGTGAGTGAAGACTGGCACAAATGCAAGGATCAGGTTCTCACCTGACACACCCCAGTCTTGCTGAAATTGCCTTAAAGCACCTGAAGTAATTTTTACTCCATGAAAGGACCTAAATTAATTTTTATTCTATGCCATTTCCTTAGTCAAATGTAAACTTAACTTCAAAGTTAAGTTGAAAACCTAAAACCACTGATTTCTTTTTCCACAAAATATTTTTTTTAAATTAAGATTTAACACCAAATTCACTGCAAGCCTTCCCTTTCAGATCTAGGTTCATTCCAACCCAACCATCAGCTGGGAAATAAAACCCAGAGAGGAGGCTCTGAGCAGGCACAAAACAACACCCACCTTCAGCCTGAACAACTGAATTTGCAGATATTTGGTGCTAAAAACCAAAGGAAAATACAACAGCAGTGTCTATCCTGGTTTCTCAGCTCTGTGAGAGGATGCAAGGAGACAGATTGCTCCTCCCTGTGAACCCTCAGTGTGCAGCATCTCTTAAAATTCAGGATGTTAAAGCCCTTATGATAAACACATCCCTGCAGCCAGAGGGATTTTTAATCTCCCTTGATTTACAGGCATTTCATTGCATTTGAGTATAACTTATTTTAATGGCATGGTGGAAATTGCAGCAGGGGCTAATTAGAGCAACTGAGTTAGTTAGATTTGTGTGCATTTGGAAAACAGGCTGCATCTTTTTTAATGGGATAATCTAAATGGATCACCCTGACCTGCAGAGTTTCCCTGTAGGTACCAGGACATTTCTGCACTTCTCTGAGTGAGGTAACCCCGTTGGAATTAGGGGACAGAGATAATTTATCCTACAAATCTGTGGGCACCTCCCCTTCCCACAGAAATAGTGGGAGGTCTGGGCAGCTCAAAACCTGGCAGGACTGAACCTTGAGGAAAAAAAAAATAATAAAAACCTCTGCTTTCACTGCCATGTCATTAATGGATGCTCGACGTGCCAGCAAGCTGACTGCTTGGGATTTTTAAGCCTCACAGTCATGGTCTTGAACTAAATTACAAACCATTAGGCCTCAGCCAAATCTGACTTGCTTCAACACCACCAGGCTGGTTTGAATTTTTCTCGACTTGAGGTCGGAGTCTACAACTAATTCAAAGCACATTGTGGAGGTCAACAAACCTGTCCCTGCCTCTCCCTCTTGTGTTCTTCCTCAAGGTAAGTTCTCAGACCCAACCATCCTTGGATCATTCTGCAAAGAAGAGGAACAGCCATTTTTGGGGTGCTGAGCCATTTTTGGGGTGCTGAGCCATTTTCACCTTCATTTTAAGGTGAGGTGAGTCACATCCTACAAGGAGAATTTATTTCTGTACAACCAGATTGACCAAACATGTTTCTGCTCTCTGCCACCATCCACTGACCTTCCCAAGCCTCTGTGAGCCCAGATCTAAGAAAATTATCTGACTTGGAACAGATCCTTCATTTAAAGGAAGAAAGGGAAAATCATCCCTGCTTTCTGCTTTTCCAGGGTTTCCCTTCCTCACGCTGGAACGAGGAAAACTCCACCTGGGCTCAAGGAAAAAAAAAACTGGGGAGCATCTTTGATCCCCTTTGAAATTTCCACAGAAGGATTTCATTTAATTTTCCAGGCTTCTCTGCCTTTCTCCTGCAATAATGGCTGATATCATTTAGTGCAAAGCACAACGACAGCCATTAAAAATGGTTATTAGTCTGGAACTGCCTTCTTAATAGGAAACACACATGCCACACTCTGGGAGTTCAATGTTTTTTAATAGACTTCGAGGTAAATGCCACTGTGACCCTTATTTTTCAGGAGGCAGGGAGGGAGAGAGAGAGAGGAATAGGTATCTTGGGCTGAGATTTTGCCCTTAGGCAGAGCCTTGGGCGGGAGGTGGAGCAGCTCTGAACTGCTCCTGGAGGATGTGCAGCCCTGCTGCAGGGCAGGAGGATGCACAGCACTCCAGCATGGAGCAGCAGAGCCATGGCTCAGCAGACTGACAGCCTTCCCCTCCCTCCCTCCTCCTCCTCCTCCTCCTTGCCCTGGGCACTGCAGGACCTTTGAGGGCTGGGTGCCCTTCAAGGTGACCCTGGCAGAGCCCGTGGGGTCCCTGCTCCCCATGCCTGGCCAAATTCCCCTCCTGGAGCAAGGGATGCTAAAAATTCCTAAAACTGGACGTGCCAACCTTCAGCAGGCTGAAATAGCTCAGTGGGATGTGAGACTGCACATCAGCATTTAGGAGTAACATCAGGAAGAGTTTTCTTTATTTCCCTTCCCCTCCCACACCTGAACCTGCTGTTTAAAAGCAGAACTTGGGACCTCTTAAATGAAAATGGTAAAAGCACCATCTGCACTGCAATATAAGGCTGCTTGACCCGAAGGAAATTTCTAAATCCACAGCACATCCAGTGTTCTCAGCATTTACCTCACCCAGCAATGATATCCCCCTTCCTCAAAGCCTATTTCACCAACTGGGAATTTGATTTGCACTGTCAGGGAATCTCGAGTGCCTAGCTGATGTTTGCATTGGGGTTTGTTGTTGTTTTTTGCTCCTTTCATCACCTTATAAAGGCCACACAATGATTGCGTGATGCTGAGACTTTTGACAGATGTAACATATGTGCAACAATATTTATCATTTATTTAGCATGCTGGGTAGGGAGGCTGGCAAGGCTCTGCCATGCCTGACTTAAAGGCTGCTGGCATTTCCATTAGATAAAATCCCATCATGCAGGGGGTTAAGAATTCAGGCATTTCAAATCGCATCAGGCTGAATCATGACTCAAATCAGAAAAGCCAGTTTTTGGTTCACTAAGGGCTGACAAAGTGGGGCTAGGGGGAGGGTCAGGAGGAGCAGCAAGGGATGGCAGGTCACGAATATGTTCTTTTCCAATGGATAGCCAGGCTGATGCAGCCTGGGTTTTCAAATCACTGGGGGAGAGGGGGGATCTGCCCAGCTCTAGGAGCTCTCTGATGTTTCCATCTCCCTGTCTGGTGCTCCAGCCAGCTTGGGTGGAAGCAGGCACAAGGCAGTGGTCATCCCCTCTGAAAATCCCACTGCAAAGTGTCTGGCAGCTGCATTTTAAGGAGCACATGCCTGCCAGACACAGGGTTCTGCACTGCACCGAGCTCCTGCATTTCTCAGGGACAGAGAGGAAAATCTGTGCTGATGGAGAGGGGCAGCAAGAGCCCCAGGTCGAGCTCAGGACTCAACATCCAAATCCTCTGGGCTGTCTCAGTGTCTCTCAGGTGTGACTGACACTTCAGACCCAAAATCAGTGCTCAGTGCAAACACCCTTCCTTAAGCCATCCTTAAAATCAAGGTTTAGCTTCTGGGTTTAATGGTAATTTCAATTTCTTTTCATTCTCAAGGAAAAAGGGATTAAAAACCCCACCCAAACAACCAAGGACTGCCAGTTCATCCTGCCCCTGACTTGCCTGAAGAGTAAAAAGAGGAGTCCTTTAACTTCTGCCCAGTTGCAGCTCTCCCTGTTCTCACGGAGCACAACATACCACACATTTCATAATTAGGGCGAGAGGCAGAGATAAGGCCATGGGGCTGAGCACATGAAAGGAATGTGCTGGGTGTGGGGAGATGCTGCTGAAAGCAAGAAGAGTTTTATTCGGGCTGGAAAAGGCTCTGGGAGAGCAGGGGGAGCTGTGTGTGCCAGCAGTGTGGCTGGCTGCCCTGCCACTCCTGCTTTCCAAGGATTAGAGAGAGCCTGGGGAAAATCCTGAAGTGCAGGGCACACAGTTTGGGAGGGGATTTGGCATCCAGGTGAGAGCAACCAGTGCCCTGAAGTCAGAGGGACACAGCCAGGGTGGCTGCCCCCAAGTCCTGCAGATGTGGTTTGGGGCAAAGAGAAAATTTGGGATTTTTCCCTCTGACCATGCTGCACAAACCCAGCTCAAGGTAATATTTAGGAAGCCCACTGTGCATTCTGGAGGGCTTTGTGTTTGTTTGGTTTGAACAGCCCTGGTTTTGGCAGCAGGGCCGAGGAAACCACACATTTTTACAAGATTCCAAAGCGAAAAGAGCACAAAAGCACACAGAGCATTACTTGCTGAGGAAATCCAGGAGGAAAAAAAGCCAGGAAATATGAAAATACAGCAACACAGAACCTGCAAATTCTGATCTCTAGCCCGGAGGAGGTGACCCTTGGCGAGCCACTCGCTGTCTTTGTGCCACTCTTGCTCCTCAGACCTTGGGTTTGCCTGCCCTGGTTCCAGCCCTGGGCTCTGAGCCCACAGCTCTGCACTCCTGACCTTTGTGGGCACTCCCAGCTGCTCCTCAAACACCAAATGTCTGCATTCCATATTCCACCTGCAGCCCACAACACTCCCTGACCAAAGAAGAGACCCAGATAATCTGAATATTGGAGGCTGAAATTATTCCTCTTAAATTTCCTGGGTGGGAGCAAACACATATTAACCCTCAGCCTAAAAACCAGCCCATCTGATTTATTTTTTTGCTGGTTTAGATATTAAAATTCAGGCCTGGCTGTCAGGTGTGGGAGCAGGGAGTCACTCCTTTGTCTCAGATAAAAGCAACTCTCCTGATTTTACACCACTGCAGCATCCCAGGCTTTGTTGCACATAGATCCCTGCCTGTGATAAACCAGCAAGGAATGACCTAAAAGTGTTTTTTATTTATTTTTCTATTTAATATCCATTGAAATGCTGTGTTTGTACCTCCAAATGCTGGGTTTGCTCCTCCAGCAGCAGCAGCAGCCTCACTACAAAGAGCTTGTAGCAAAGCCTCCCATTTTCCTAACAAAAGCAGCACATGAACCCCCTCTAAAATGCATTTTCCTAAAATCAATCAGCCTCTGGTATTCACTTGGAGCCCAATCTCATTGTCTACTTCTTCCTCCGGAGGCCGATTTCTGCCAGGTAGAAAATTAAGTTTCCTTTACTTTTCTTCCCTGCACAATTTTTCAGTGTTTCAGCACCGTTGTTTGGTGTGGGAAAGCGACTTCCTGTCTCAATAAACAAGTGCACACAAGGCTTTGCTGGACACATAATGGGGCTCTTTTTTTTTTTTTTCTTTTTTTCTTTTTTCTTTCTTCTTTTTTTTTTTTTTTTTTTATTTTATACAAAAAATCATTCCACACTTAACACATCAATGAAGCCACTTAAGCTCTACTGCATCTGAATTAAAGGGGGAATTGTGTGATCAAAGAGTGTGAAGGAACCACACATGGAGTTCTTCAGACACTTCACTTTTGTTACATTTGATACATAACAAACCCAATAAATATGCTTATCCCAGTAGCCCATTTCATTATCTCATATCCTTATGTTTAAGAGCATTTCCTTTAAGAGCTGCTCTTTCTCCTTTGTTTTTTTTTTTTTTCAGCATCATAGTTTTGAGGCGATTTATATTAAATGAAGATGGTATAAAGAGAAGAAAAAAGAATTTTTTTTTCTCTAGGTGTGCTCAAACAAGACCAAAAATCCCCCTTCACCGAGTTTTTCCCTTTATTATCCAGTTTAGTGCATTAACCTCTGTTATTAGAGACAAGATTTGCACAAGGAATGTTTCCTAAAATTCTTCACAATAATTCTCCACAAATTCATCCCTTTCCCTCCACCATAGATCGAATCACTTGGAAAAATAAAGATTTTGTGTCTATTGATGCTTTCAGTGCTGAGAATAATTACCTGTTTGCAGCTAAATTATTACAAATAATGAAGATTGGAGCCTGCCCATTTTTTTCCTGTTGTTTCACACTGAAGGGACCGATTTCTCCAGTCAACAAAGAAGCTGCAAGGTCTGATTTTTGGGATCATTTGTGACATGGGGCTGTCAGAGCTGAGCCAGAATGGGACCTTATTCAATGAACTGGAGGTTTGGGGGATGATTTTTACCCACAGATTTACAAATCCACAGGTCCTGGGAGGAATCTGTATTTCCAGAAGGAATTTCAATGGGATTTCTGCTGGAAATTGCATGCCCAAAATTATTTTTATTCCAGTCCACCACAAATAATCATGGCAAAAGCATCCACCAAACCTCCAGGATAACTTATCTGGGAGGAAACGAGCTCTGCTTTCAGCAGAGTTTCTCAATAAAAGGTATTTCAAAATGTAATTTTTTAAATTGCCTTTGTATTTTTTTGCTTTTCCCGGCTTCCCCTCCGCTTTCCCCAAGGGGTCCTGACAGAAATGGTCAAGACAGGAGGATTTCTATCCCCTGAAATGGTGAGATCAGCCCCTGTTTGCTGCCACACACAGGACTGGCTCCTTTTTCTTTTTAAAAAACTGAAGAAGAAAATGATCCTGCCCTAAAACCATGGACTGAATTGAACACACCCAAATTCTTCTCACGTGCACAGCAAAGCAGTGGGGAAAAAAACCACCTGAACCACCAAAAAACCCCCTAAAAATCCCTAATAAAATATATTTTCTGCTCTGTTTAATCCCTATCAGTAAATATCTTTACAAATATGCTTTTGTGATGAGCACAGCCTGCTTGGAGCTGCCTTTGTTTCGAGGCTCCCCAAATCAAAACAAGCAAACAAAACAACCCCCTGCCAGCAGAACAGGGCTCCAGCCCTAAGTAGGGCACATCCCCATCCCAGCACAGGGAAAAATTGCAATATTTAACCTCAACCACAAGCTAGAAATTATTTTTATATCTCAGAGACCTCCAACTCTGTAGCAGCAGAGACCTGAGCATCATTTAGCTCCTGAAATCGTGGAAATCTGTGACAGCATCAACAAGAGGGGTCACACAAAAAGGTGATTTTGGCACTCGTGGTTGAGGAGGAAAATCTGGGAAAAAAAACCCCAAAGAGAAGCAAGAATTTCAAAAGGTGGAAGGCAATGAGAAGTTTTGGGTCTTGCTTCTCTAATCTCATTTTCACTCTCAGGATGGGCACCTGATAGGTCTGGAATTGCTGCAGGTCCCAATCCTACACCAATATTTCATTTTATTTCTACTAAAAAAGTGCCTGATGAGGAGGGAAAAGAGAATCCAAACCCAGCAGCCTGGCAGCTGCTAAAAATTTAAAATATCAACTCAAAGTGCCACCCTCCTCCTTTGATTGTTCACTGGGAAACCTTTATTTATAGTAGTGGGATCCATATATACAGGAAATTTTCTACATTTCTCCTCCTTCTGTTGCTTTTTTTTCCCTCTGCAAATCCATAGTGGTCATTAAATCAAGAATTGAAATATTTAGCAGCAGTAAAATCCTGTTCTAATTCCCATTTATTGGTGGTGGGGAATATCTGCCCCATGCACTTCCATGCCTAAAATAATCTGCTTGAAACAAATAGGAAGAACAGAAAAACATTCCAAGTGTTTTTATAATTTATAATTTTTATAATGTCCTTTTTTTCCCCCCCTACAATTGAAATCCTCATCCAAAATTGGATTTCTGCCTCATTTTCTGAACAGAAGCTTTTTAAGTTGACTGTCTGGGTGTGGTTCTGATCCCTTTTCACTCCTCTGAAGAAATGTTTTAGGGAAAATTAAAATAATCAATTAATAGCATTTAAAACAGCCTGATTGCAAGAATTTGAGGGGGGAAAGGTGGAAAAGCTGCAAAATTTTGCCTGAAATCTTTGCCAAAATACTTAACTGCTAATGAAACAAAGCAGCATTTGGGTTTTTTTAATAAATTTAATTGAGAAAAGACACCTCAAAGATTCACTGATGCTTCCCTAAACCACTGCAGGTATTTGGTCTGGACCTAATGATTAAAGCAATTCCCCAGCCAGAAATTTTTAATCTTGATGGAAATTGGGAAGCGAATTTCAGAGAGGGAGAAGTGGATTTTTGAATGGGGCCATTTGGTTTTTCTTGCTGTATGAAATAAAGTTTCCCTCACTGTCTTAATTCAATTTAAATCCTGCCCTGGGAGAACCCTGAAAAAAATTAGAAAAGTTGTGTTAATGAGTAAATTAAGGCATTTCTATGGATTTAATAACTCAAAAAAAATCTATCAGGTGGACAAAGTGAAAGTGTGGAAGTGAAAATTTATTTCAGCTTTCAAAGCTCTGAGAGTAGAAGTGTAACTTTGAAATTTCACTTTTTCCCTTGATAGTTTACAAAGGATCATTTGAGTCCCTAAGACCAAAATCTTTAATTTTTTTGAGCTGTAGCCACTTTTCCTCATAGAGGAAAAATATAATCAGGAATTAGGGAAGCTCTTTTCACTTGCACTTCCTAATTTCAGATATTTTCAGGCCACTGAAGGAGATGGTAATCCTGCAATCAGAATAGAAATAAAATGGTTTTCATGGCAATTCTTGGCAAAAAGGGAATTTCAGCAGCTTCTTCTGCTCCAATATAAAAGATTCCATGAAAATTCTCCCCACCAAAAATGACAACTCCAAGTCAGGTTGGACTAAGGGAAGTTAGATTCAAAATTAATTTATTGGTCTGGAGTGAGCAAAAAAATTAGGGACACACACAGTGTCCCCTTCCCTAAAAGAAAATTATTCCATACTGGAAATAAATTCCTGGCACAGTCACCCCATGGTGGTGGCTGAAAATCAGACCTAAAATCTGGAGATTAAAATGAGTTGCACCTCAGAGAGGAATAGTGAAGGTAGATAAAAAAATTCAGTTTTTTTTTCCTTGAGGAGAATAATCCCAAGCAAATCCTGGATTGCCAGGATGGCACAACTGAGATATTTTCCTATCATGCAATAAAAAAAAAAAACAAACTTGATCATCATACAACCCTTTATAGTTATCCTTCAACTCTCCAACTGCATTCTCCAAGTTTTTTTACACAGCATTTTAACTGATTTAAAAGAAAATAATTAAAAATGCATCATTTCAGTGCCTGCAGAGAAGGATGTTAGCACTGAAATAAGACTGACCAAAGGTGAATCTGGACCTTAACCTTCAGTGGAGCTCCTGAAAGCAGCGATTTTTGCATTAAAAAAGCCCAGAAATGTATATTTTCTATAGGATGGAACAAGGAGCACCCTGCTCTTGCTGCATCTCACTTCCAGCACAGCCTGGGTCACTGCAAGGGAAGATTTGCAGCCCAGGAAATAACTCATGATGAGCTCAAGTGGGAATGTGAGCCATGGCATTTTAATTTCAGACTTATTCAAAGGTAGGAGAGTCACTGTGTTCTGCCTGAACTTTAGATAAGCACACGCTGTGCCATGGTTCTGCTCTCATCACAGCATTCCTCAAATTTTCACTGCAGTAGGAGGAAAGAGAGAGGAAAAAAAAGAAAAAAAGAAAGGGGGGGAGAGAGAGAAAGGGTGAAAGTTTGGTTTCATGAAGGTGTTTTATTGTGTATTTATATTTTATCCAGCCCAAAGGTTGGATTTAGAAAAAAATTCCACCAAAACAGGACCTGGCAGAGCCTTCTTCACCTTCCAGAGATAATTTTGGAGGCTTTTCCTGAGCTCCAGAGAAGGAATCTCTGTGAATTCCACTCTGGAGGGAGAGGGGACTCCAAACCCCAGGGATGTGCTTTAAAAACCTGGTGGTGGAGAATCAGTCAGGGGACAAATAAAGCTGAAAGAGTTACTGAAATATTTTCAGCAGAGTTTTCTGAATGAGATTCCTCATTTTTTCTGCTCTTCTGAGGGTCTTTCATGCCCCAAATTTATTTCCATCCACCCAACTGAAGGTTTTTTTTGCATTTTTTGCTGTTTGGATCAAAACATGGGGTTAAGAATGCTCAGAAATCCACAAAGCTCAGCCCCACTGCCCTTATTTCCTGATCTATCACCAGCTCAGGTAGCAGAAATATAACTGAAAAATAAGAGGCTGGAAAGACAGTGAGATAAATGACACACACATCCATAGACAGAAGCAATTAATTAGATATAGCTGATAGATGTTCAGTCCTTTCTCAAGTAAAACAAATATCAACTCCCAGGGATTTGCTTTTTCCCTTCTATTGTGAGATTTGATCAATTCATCTTAGTTAGAATGCCTTGGTAAAGAAAAACTTTAATTTTTGAGCCAGTTCATTCCTTGCTTTGCTAATTCCCACGTAGCTTTTCCTCCTCCTGAAGTTCATTTTGGTGCTGGCAGTTTGGCTCCCATTTTGTTTCCCAGCACAGACAACAACAGCCAAACCTATTCCTTTCTTACCAGATAACGCTCACGTCTTGTTACAGAATTCTCAGGCTGTAAATCAACTTGAAAAGCTAATTTAAGGATATTCACTTGCACTATTCAGGGCTGTATAAACATTCCAAATTCCAATTTTTCATCAAGACATATGTGAGCATTTCAAAGGGGTTTAAAAGAGCCATTTTGCAGCTGAAGGGAGAAGATCGAGCTCCAGCGTTTCACTTTTTTATTTTTTTTTTCCCCTCCAACGAGATTATCATGCAATATTAATACACAGAAAAAGAAAAAAAAAATAGATATTTCCAGTGCCTCTGTGTATTTATGAGGTCCTAAGGGATGGCAGAGTTCCTTTAGCCCAGAGGAGGGCTGGAGGAAACTGCAGCAATGAGAGCGACTCTTGAAACATCAAATGCGCAACAGAATTCGTTCGCCCGGCGCAATTTCTTGCCCCGGTGCTGTGGTGTTGGTTTTCACTGTATCTGCTGGTTTAATTGTTTCTGCCTGTTCAGTTCTTTGTCTGCCCAAACCCCCTCGCCTTAGGGAGATTGCAGAATCAAAAGGTAGGACGGAGCTCGGGCAGGAAATGAACGCCGGTGGCGCGGCGGAATTAAAGGAGAAAGTTCAGGAGTGGATCTAGGAGTGGGTGGGTTCAGATAAATTTTGGAGCTTCTCCCTTCTCTTCTTGTTGGGTTTTTTTCGTTGGTTTTGTGGTCAGTATTTCAAATAAACTGCACAAACCCTGAGTTTGTGACTCTGGAATTAAAGGAGAAAGTTCAGGAGTGGCTCTAGGAATGGGTGGGTTCAGATAAATTTTGGGGCTTCTCCCTCTCTCCCTGTTCTTGTTTTTGGGTTTTTCTGGTTGGTTTTGTGGTCAGTATTTCAAATAAACTGCACAAACCCTGAGTTTGTGACTCTGGAATTAAAGGAGAAAGTTCAGGAGTGGCTCTAGGAATGGGTGGGTTCAGAAAAATTTTGGGGCTTCTCCCTGCTCTTGTTGTTGGGTTTTTTTGGTTGGTTTTTTGTCACTAGTCCAAATAAACCCCCCAAACCCTGGGTCTGTGATTTGGAATAAAGGGGGAAAGTTCAGGAGTGGCTTTAGGAGTGGGTAGATTCAGACAAATTTTGGGGCATCTCCCTCTTTCCCTGTTCTTGTTGTTGTTACTGGGGTTTTTTGTCACTAGTCCAAATAAACCCCCCAAACCCTGGGTCTCTGACTTTGGAATTAAAGGAGAAATTTCAGGAGTGGCTCTAGGAATGGGTGGATTAATACAGGTTTTAGGGCATCTCCCTCTCTCCCTTCTCTTGTTGTTGTTGGGGTTTTTTTGGTTGTTTTTGTGGTCACTATTTCAAACAAACCCCACAAACCCTGAGTCTGTGACTCTGGAATTAAAGGAGAAAGTTCAGGAGTGGATCTAGGAATGGGTGGATTAATGCAGATTTCAGGGCATCTCCCTCTCTCCCTGTTCTTGTTGTTGTTGTTGGGTTTTTTTCTCACTAGTCCAAATAAACCCCCCAAACCCTGGGTCTGTGACTCTGGAATTAAAGGAGAAATTTCAGGAGTGGCTCTAGGAATGGGTGGATTAATGCAGATTTTAGGGCATCTCCCTCTCTCCCTGCTCCTACTGTTGGGTTTTTGGGGGGATTCTGGTTGGTTTTGTTGTCACTCCTCCAAATAAACCCCCCAAACCCTGGGATTGTGGCTCCACCCTGCTGATGGAAAGCTCTGCCTCTGCTTTGGTGCCATCCCATCCCTTGCTGCTCCCCAGGATCCCTTCCCTGCGTGGGAGGCTGTGGAGACACAAAGAGGGAGAGGGAGCAGCACTGGGGTTTCTATTTTCAGTGGGGGAGTGCAAAGAGAGCTCCCAAAGTTCCTGGAACAGCGCCCATGACACACTCCAGGAAAATAAACAGAGCTGCCATCGGGATCTGGACAAGGAATTTTCTTTTTCCCCTTTTTTTAAGTGCACTCCATCCTCCTCACCTCTGCTATCTCTCCCTTCCCCATTTTTTTTCCCCCTCTGATCTCTTTGGACAAAAGATTCCACAATCACAGATGCAAACACCAAGCAAGGAGGATATGGACTCGAAATGCCACATGGCCAATAAAACCTATTTTACAGCAGATCTCACCTTTAACAAGCAAATTGACCACTGTAAGAAAAATAAAACTGGACCAAAATCCTGGTATAAAACAATCCCCAACACCCAAACCCTCAATTACAGCTATTTAAACAATTCTCTGAAAAATATCCAGATTTTAAAAAAAAAAAAAAAAATCACAATACTGGGATTTTCAGCACTCACCAACCTAAAGGTATGAGGCCACAGATCTCAGGAATTAATTTGGGTTAATTCAGATGGCAGAGATGAGGTAGGCAAAATAACAAGCAATTACCTTTTCCTGCCTTTGAAGAACAATGAATTTGGGAACTGGTCCAACTTTAGAAAGAGTGATTACAGATTTTCTGCTCAGAGAAACCTCTCCCTCCTCGAGACACCCAGCACACGAGTACATATGTACTTTTTATGGCCATCCACTTATCTGTATTCCATAACACTTGAAGGATTAATTAAAGATAAAATTCAATTATTTATTACATACCCTGCTAATTATTTTTGAAGCTCCATAAAGAGAGCAGGAAAAGCTGCCCAACACAAGCCATAATTAAGCAGAGAGGCAGCATTTGTGTGGTCACATGCAAAACGTTTATCATTTAACCATTTCCTTTATATTGTGCACCAGGCTAGAAGGGTTTGAAAGCTGGGCACGATGACAAATTCGACTTAAATCTAATTTTGAGGAGGGAATATCTATTTCCACCAGTTTCCACAATCACTTTAGTGGATAATAAGCAACGTTAAATAAAACATGTAGCTAAATAGGCATTAAAGGCCTTTTACATACTTGGAAGAAAAGAAAACAGTTTTTTTCTCTTTTTTTTTTTTTTTTTTCTTCCTTTTTTTTTTTTTTTTTTTTGCTGCAGACTGCAGGCATTTTGGTCTATCTCTGTCAAGTGCAATTCTTTCTTGATGAATGACAAGGTACGATAATAGGCTGCCGTTACCAGGGCAACCAGACAGCAGAGCTGTGTGCCTTGAATTTTGTCATCTGAAAATGAAACCAGAAGCAAAAGAAAAGCTGAGAATCGAGCGACAGATTAACTCTGGAGGGGGGGGACTGGCGGGGGGAGAGAGAGCACAGGAGGAGGAGGAGGAGGAGGAAGGACAGAGTGAGGAGGGGGAGAGGGGGCTGCATTACAAGCAATTAAAATTACTGTAATCTGTGCTCGCTGTGTGTGTCTGGGCTGCAGTTGCAGCTATCATTTGTCAATAAGCTCCCAGCCCTGATTTCCACACCGCTCTCTTTGTTCCAGAAACGTGGGAGAATTAAAAAAAAAAAATCTGTAAAAAAAAAAAAGTACTTTTCAGGGCACTCACCTTTGCAGAGCTGCTCCCAGTAGCTCTCCCAGTTCCTCCCAGTCCCTCTCAGGGGATGAGTGGGATGCCACACTCAATTTTGAGTCCAAGAATTCCCCAAGGATTTACCCAATGCCTTCACCTGGGCCTGGGAAAATCTCTTTGAAGTGCTCATGGATCAGAGCCACCCCCAGAGAAATTGGTTTTGTCTCACAAGGTGGGGACATTCAGCCAAAGGTGAAAGCAGAGCAGCTCAAGGGAGCTCACAGCTCCAACCTGGGATCAAATTTAATCACCAGCATGGCTGGGCTTGGTTCAGCTTGGACTTTGTGGAGATGAGCTCAAACTCAAATAGAATCAACACACACACGAGCCTTGGGTTTGTAAAAAATACCCAAACTGCAAAGTTTAAGCTGTAGATGTACGGTGTAAATGGCTTCACAAAATCAAAATATTCCCAGCTGAGCCAAAATCTCTGCCTCAAGCCCCAGGAACTAAACCTGTAGCAAATTTCCTCAGCCCAGTAACCTGAGACATCTCAATATTCACATTTCACCCTCTTCCCTTCCCTCCAGAGATTTTTTACAGATCTCTCCTCTCCCCAGCCTCGCAGACTAAACTTCCCTGCTGCACTTTTGTGGAAGAGCTGTTGATAAAATAAAAGCTGCTGTAATTTCTGTGCAGCCCCTCAGGCGAAGCTCCTTGCGCAGGGGGGGTGAATCACTGGGCTCCTGCACCTCAGGAATTGGCATTTCTGCCAAGTCCAGGGATGAAAAAACCGCCACAGAGAAAAATCTGCCTGAGTCAGAACCTTTGAAGAGTCCATGGGACCCTTTCCTGCTGCTTCACTTTGGACCAGGCTCTAACAGCACTCAAAAAAAAGGATTCCTGGACTGGGATTTGGATTTGGATTTGGATTTGGATTCCTGGCTCACAACTTCAGGCCAATTTCTTCTTGCTCTGAAAACACTGATTTAAAATAAAGTTAATTCAATTAAAATAAAAGAACGCAAAGCAATAAGTGTTGCCTAACCAAAATTACTCCACCTTTGTACAGGGAAATTATGCTCTGAGCGTGTCAGTCATAGAGATGACATGTTCTGGAAATAAAAATTCATAACCCATGCATGTTTTCACATGGGTAAGTCAGTTACCTGATTTTTAAGGTATCTAAAGGAAGTGATCATCCCTCATTTTCCTCCACAGTCTAATGGGTTATAAAAGAATGACTTAATATTTTGGCATCTTGACCTCCTTTGAATATTTTCCATGGAAGAAATGAAGTGATTTTTCTCAATATCATCACTTGGTTTGCCATGGCAAGCCCAGGACGTTGGAGCTGTGCTGATTTATTTTTGCCTGAGTGTTCCCCCGTGCCTGTGTGAGGAGAGGAGCTTTGTTCCACATGGACTAATGAGCTTGGGGTGTTTGGGGAGGGAATGTGGCATTCCAAACACTCACATAAAATTTTGGGAGCTGGATCAGTGTGGTGTCCATGTTCCAGCATCAGCCAACATTCTGGTTTTTGGGGTTGAAGGAATGATCTGGCTGCTCCTCCACTCTCCATCCAACCAACTGGCCACCAGGCCAATTACAAACTTGTCTTTATTGCAAGCTCTTTCCAAAGCCTTCACTTGAAAGCTGGTTTATTCCTTCTCTTCCCTTCAGTTTTTGAGGGGCAGCAGGAATCTGCACTAGGATTTGTCACCAGCTGCATTTATAACACGTGAAGGTGTCACTCCTGATGACTGGCAACCCCCAAATTGGTTTTGTCTAATGCAAAAAGGGTTTTTTATTAAGGGTTTTTTAGTATTTAGGGGTTTTTTTTCAAATTTCCTTTTTCTATTTTTTTTTCTTTCTGCATTCTCCTGGTTGGGCACTGTGAGAAAGGAAGAAAATGAATTCTGCTTTATTTGAGTCAGGAGATTTGGATAACACATGAAACTGCAGCTACCACACATCAATTCTCCTTTTCCCCACCGTGTAGCACAGGTGTCTTTCACCATTTGGGAAGTTATGGCACAACCACAAAAAAACCATTTGGGAAATGCTCCTTGAAACCTTGGGAAATGCTCCTTGAAACCTTGGGAAATGCTCCTTGAAACCTTCTACCTGCTTTAGTCAAAAAAAGCAATCCTCTTTAAAAGAGATTATTTATGTATTAATAATTTTGACTAATTCTACACTGCTTTTCTCATAGCTAGGTGAGGCACTGTAGAGCAAAACCACCATGATAATTTTAAATTTGGGACTGAATTAAGGCCTCAGAGCTGTCTTAACCCACTAGACCATCCTGCTTTTTAATCTTCCTTCCCCTGCACCTCTGTGTTAACTCAAGCTGAGGCTGAATTTGGGCTCCTTCTTCTCCCTGCTGAGCAGAGGGAGCTGTGGCAGAGCAAAATGTGGAGTTTACTCAGCCTTGAGCATCCATCAGCAGCGTGTCAGGCAGTTCCCAGTCCTGGAATTCTTATTAACAGTGGTGATGGAAAAGAGCGGGGTTTTCAAACCCCTCCACGCAGAGGTGACAGCTCAACAAATCACCTTTGGATTTGTGAGCTCAGCAGATTGTTCCTGGAAGCTGTTGAGAGAAAATAAATATGGAAAACCACAATGTCATTTCTAAGAGTCGCTTTTCAGAGCCTGACCACATTTTAAGTATCTGCTAAGTGATGTCCTTTCTCCTCCCCTGCTCCCGGCCAAAACCAATGTTGTATCAATCTCCTGACAAAGACAAGCTTGACTGGGGTTCCAGACACCAAAACAAATACCACCTACAGCCCTCGTGAGTCACACAGCTCATGTGATTTAGAACGAAAATAAAATTTAAAATAATAATAATAATAAAGAAATGAAAACTCAACTAATTCTTCATCACATAAAGGAAATAAGTCAGCAAGGTTTTCCTCTTTGTGGATGACTCGGGGTGTGGGGGAGAGAGGATGAGTTAGAAATGTGAAAAGAACACATCTTTATATATAATAAATTAATATTAAAGTGAACATAAAAATAAAAAATATTAAAAAGTAAAAATTAATATAAAATGAAAAATAATATAAAATAAAAATAATATTAAAATATATTAAAATTTTAAAATAATATTAAAAATTAATTTTGCAGCTGGGCCCTGCATGCTCTGACCTCATGGGCAGCCCGTGGAAGAGCTGTCTCTGGGAAAGTGCAAAACTTCCTTGATTTTTTGGGGGGTCCTGCAGCCCTCAGCTGTGCTGTGAGCCAGCTCCAGCCCTGTTATTGATGCTGATCTCCCAGCACAGCTCCCTCTGGAATCCCTGCACACAGGGATTTGCACCTGTCTGTCCTTTTGTGCTGCTTCCTCTTGGTGGAGATCCCCTGGCTCAGCAAACTTCTCCAAGTGTCCTTCCCAAAATCTGCTCCAGGGATGAATGGAATGTTTAGTGAGGGCTGGGGAGAAATTATTCTTTTGGAGAGGAAGGTAATGCTAAGCTTCTATCCACGGTATCTGGGTTTTCTGGTTATGGGTACATTAAAATGTATTTAAATACTGGTATTAAATGAGAGCTTCTTGCTCTGAGTGCAGTTGTCCAATGAATTATTTCAGAAATGGCTTCAGACTTTTGCAATAATAGGTTTTTGGCAGACAACAGGACTCTTAAAAGAACCACTTTATCATTATGAGGAGATCATAAATGAGAGGTAACTCCTAGATACGGCCGTTTGCAAAACCATCAGAGGTAATAACAAAATAAGAGCCACTTCTAAATGGACTGCTGAGGAGAAAAAAACTGTCAGCAACCCACAGTGGGCCAGCAAATGCAGGCAAAATGTTTTATACCCTGCAGCCCAGCAGATCCCTCAGCCAGGGGCTGCACCAGAGAGATTTTTCTCTTGGAGAAGAATCCCAGAGCTGCCTCATCTCCAGTGGACACAGGGAGCTGTGTGCTCCCAGCTCTGCTTCTCCCAGTTTCACTTTCAGCCTTCTGTTCTCTCCAATAAAAGAATAAACAACTCTCTTAGCTTCTTTTTTTTTTTCCTCCCAAAAAAAGTCATTGCTCATAAACCTCTAACCACTCATTTCCCTGCAGAGGGATTCTTCCCAGGAGCTCAGAGGCAGGAGATGTTGTCCTGCTCGGAGGGGCAGGTTGATTACTCATGCACCACATCCCAAATGATGGCACTGCTGACTCATGCTGACACAGCTGCTGCTGACAGATTCTCACACAGCCACGGTGACAATATAGGAATTATCAGCCTGTGGGGTGGCCCTGGAATCTCTGCTGTCTGGGACCAGGGACAGGAACTGAGGGAATGGCTGGGAGCGGGATCAGGGGAGGTTTTGGGTATTTGGAAAGGTTCTGGCCCCAGAGGGGATTGCCAGAGCTCCAGGAGCCTTTGGACAAGGTGGGATTTGAGGCTCCTTGTGGGATCAAAACACTTTATAATTCTATAATTGAAGAAAAAAGCAGTGTCCAGCAAAAGGATGAGCCAAAATGAACCAATTACCCATGGAAACACTCTGAAAAACACCCCTGAGACACTCGGGATTTGGGGACTCTCGTGACAGAGGAGACCAAATATTTGGAGTATGACAAGAAGCAGCTTAGCCAATTGAACTTCTCTGTTTTCATAACAGTTGGAGAGGCTCCTGCATCTCCACTGGGGAGTGGGTGGGGGGTTAGGAGAGCTGTCACACTTTGATAAGTAGGGCACTCCGTTATGAAAGATTAAGGGCAGAGATGCGGATGCAGCTGAGTGTAAATGAGACTCCCAAGAGTGAAGATCAAAGTTGGGAGGAAAGCCATAGTAAAGCATGGAAACCAAACTTCCTAGCAGGAGTTTCAGCATGAAAAGGCCATGGTGACTTTCAGCTGAAGGCCTTACTGAAAGCTCTCTGTGCCAAGCTTGGATGGCCCTCACTGGAAACAGATGGGAAAAGAGGGGTTCCTGCATGTCCCAGAAAAAGAATCGTGCTAACAAAGCGAGACAAGATACAGCTTTGATATTTCTTGGCATTTTTCTCCTATAAATATGAAGACCACAAGACTTTTTTAAAAAGCCCAGAGGGTTCTTGTCTGTGTGTAGTCATGTAAAGCACTGCTCATGGAGAGGCTTTCTGGCCAAGGAATTAAAGCTGTTTCCTTCCTGGCCCCGTTTGTTAAAGATTTTGTCTCTGCTGCTTCAGTACATCATAACTGGCTGGGACTTCACAGGATGGGAGAGGGAAAATCTCTTCCACAACGAGGTGATAGCCATGAACACTCATCTGGTGCAGGAAAAGAAGATGCACTGGTCTCAATTCCATATTCTCCCTATCACAGGAACTCTGCACTTGTTATTACCTTGGCCAATTCCCTCAGTGTCTGAATGACTTCATGTGAAATTTGGGGTAAATAATTCAATTTCCCTGCGCCTGCAAAAGAAGGGGGGATCAAATAATGATTGTACTTACCCTCTAAACTGCAACTCAGCCATTAGATCCAGCTTATCTGAGCATCTGAAAATCTCTTGCTGCTTCCCACACTGTAACCATTAAGTTTGTGGAACTGTGGCATGGAAGGAGCAGGAATGAGGTCTGTGCTGGTGCTCAGGTCACAGCAGCAATAAAAGGAACACGGAGGAGCTGCTTTGGCAATGGAACTTCTCACTTTTCAGACTCCAGCCTCCTTTAATTAACTTCTCTAAAGTATGTGAGGAAAGAAGGGTGGAACATCGAGCTCTTCCCTGTGCTCTGACTGCAGCAGAGCTTCTCTCCAAGGCTATTTTCAGCTCATTGCAGCTTCCAGTGCAGGGGGAACAGGGGTGCCATCTCCCACTAAATATTCCAGCTTTGTTGCCTGCACTGCCACACCTCAGTTTGGGGTTAAAAAGGACCTCGAGAAGGTTTAAGGTGCACTGGAGCTTTTGAGCAGCCCAAGGGGAGGCAGGGCTGCACCCTGCAGCAGGGCTGGGCAGCTGCAGGGAGGGAGGGGAGCTCTGCCCTCCTTTGGAGCTCACTGCAGTGACCTCTTCCATCCCCAGGGACACTCCAGGGCCTGGCAGGGTCCCTGCACTGGGACAGTGACCTGCTCCCAGTGCCTGGTGCTGGCTAACACCTTCCTTTTCACAGGGTCTATAGTGGGAGACAGAGCCTCTGCTGCTTTATTTTTCCCTTTCCCCACGGTTTTCTCCTTCAGTTTCCCATTCCATCCCCATCATCATTCTCACCTAATCACTCCCTCCCTCTGTCTCCCTTTCACACCAGGGATAATGAGTCAGGTGTGAAATTCTCCATCCCTGCACCCCAGCTCTGCCATCACCACCTCCCTTTGCCACTGAAACCCTGCAGAATGAGTTGGGCAGAGCTGGGCTGAAGGGCACAGCAGGGCAGAGCAGGAGATGGGTCTGGGTCTGAACCAGCTCCACATCATCTGCAATTCCTGGGATGGAGCTGAGTGAGGGCTCTGGGTTCTTACCCAGGGAACTGGGTCAGGATCATCTCTGTGCTGCTGCATTTCCACCCCACCTTCACCTGGGAGCAGAGCCACAACCTCCTCACACCTTCCCCTCTGCAGAGCCACAACCTCCTCACACCTTCCCCTCTGCAGAGCCACAACCTCCTCACACCTTCCCCTCTGCAGAGCCACAACCTCCTCACACCTTCCCCTCTGGCAGCAGAGCCAGACTCTGGGATGAATTTCCATCCACAGGCGACCTGATTTTGTTTCCACCACTTTTACCCAGTGCTCTCCCTCCTCCCATCCCTGCAGAAAGCAATTCCTGACTGGGAGCACAGCATCCAGCAACTTGCAGGAGGGCAGGAATGATTTATATCAGCTGGGGATTGAAGCAGATTATGTTTAGCTTTAGTCCCCCGTTTCAGAAACAATAATGTTATGAATAATCCTTTTATGTTCATACATCTTGTATAAATATCTGAAACATGTAGAAAACCGAGGAGAGGAGGGAATTCATTAAGGTGGTCCAGGGGAATGGAACAAGGGGTTGCTTAGGAGAGTTAAAATTGGTTTATCCCATTAGTTTTTCTTAAGAAAGAAACCAGGGGAAACTAAATCTAACACAATTTTTCCGTGCAATGGTGGGTATTAATTTGTGGAAGCATATTCCTGAGGAGCTCATGGGAGCATTAGTGTGTTAGTTCAGCTGCCCTAAAATATGCATGATAGCTGTTCTTCCGTGTTTTACTGCAAAATTCCCAATCAGGCAGCTCCAAAGTCTGGAATCAATAGCAATTTTTCAATAGAGTTCCACGGATTTACAGGCAGGCCCCATGTGCTCATTATTTAAAATAAATGAAGGGAAGAAATAGTGAATCAAAATGTGACAGGGGCAGCGATTTTTGGAAAATCCCCCTAATTTTAAAGAGACCTCCAAGCCAACTTTTGAAGACAAAACAGGGCATGCATTGAATTTCCAGCTCAATGACATCATGTCACCCTGATTTCATCTGGTCCCCGCATGTTCCTGGTGGGAGGGTAACTCGATGCAGCTCCATCCAGCTCGTGGCACGCTGTGATTTATTACAATTTAAATGATAAAGCACCCAAGAATGTTCAGGCAATTGGATTAGCCCATTGACTGGATGTGCAGACAGCTATTTTTAGGAAAGAGATGTCAGTTTGTGCAATATTAGATGGCCTGAGCTGTATTTTACTGAGGGGGCAGGGGAATTATTTCCTTTATCCCATGGCTCTGATGTTACCTCTGTGTTCTGTTCTTTTCAAGTGGGGATCTGAGTGTCACAAGATTTTATTCATCAAAGGTGAGACCCAGTTCTTGACACCCTGAGCTGAGTTTCCTGAGAGGCTGGCAGGATAAACCAAGCCCAAATTGTGCCTGCAGTTTAAAGAGGCTGGCAGGATAAACCAAGCCCAAATTGTGCCTGCAGTTTAAAGGGGCTGTCAGGATAAACCAAGCCCAAGTTGTGCCTGCAGTTTAAAGAGGCTCAGGACGTGGATTTTGGTGTTCCCACATTCTGTAGGGATGGGTCAGTAATGATAATTTATGAGGAGGAGCAGGACTAGAACACATGCAGGTCTCTGGATGCCAAGTTCTTGATTCACACCATCCCATCCTCATAAATTATCAGGTGGATCCTCCAAGCTGGAAGCTGCTGGGACCCACAGACAGGGAGTGGAAAAAACGATGCTCCTGTCTTTTGTCTGACAAATATTTTGGGATAAGGCTCCACGCCAAAGCAAAAATAACCCTGAAACTGGAATAATTCATGAATAATGTGGCACGACAATAAAAGGTTCGTGCAGTTAGAGCAGTGGGTTCTTTAATCCAGCCAAGAGGAGAAAGTGCTAAAATCAACACAAAGGGCTCCATTAGGAGATGAAAGGCTTGTTGCAATCCCTTTGGTTTACTCAGCTGGGTCACTTTAGGAGCTCTGAGTGCTCAGGTGTGGCCTAATTCTCCTTTTCTTGTGTTCCTAAGCTGGGCAGGGGCTCGGGGCGTGTTGAGGTGGGAAGGCAATTCGAGATGTGTATTCTGAAGTGTTATGTGTATTTAACCATTCTGACCATCCTATTCCAAACTGGTTCATCTCTTCTGGACACAAATCAGGGAAAGGCCCCTGATGGCTCCAATAATCTTCATTTTACATGAAAGCATCATCAGCTTCTGGGAAACAGATTAAATCTAGTTCCAAACTTCCTCTTGATATGGATAAAAAAATGTCTAGGACTGATCCCAGCAGGAATGAGGCCTCCTGCTGCTGAGCTCTTGGTTCAGTGTCTTAACATCTGATCTTACTGTCCCTGGGTCACAGTGATGCCTGGTGCAATTGTGACAATGACATTAGGGTCAGATGAGGAAAGAATTCCTTCCAGTGCATGGGTGGGTTTTGAATCCACCAAAGTCCAGCCCTTAGGAACAAGGGGAGGCTCTGAAGGCAGCAGAGAAAAAGCCAAAACTCAGAAACAGATTTGTTAAAAATTAAAAAAGAGCAGGTTTAAGTGCTCATTCTTTTAAACATCTCTATTTCTGTGTCTCCTCTAGTAATCAAAATGGTTTGGGTTACAGGAGAAACGTGGAGGCATCACCAATGCTGAGGATTTCAGGATTAATTGTGAGAGGGGGTCACTAGAAGGATGTTACCTTTGTCTTCTGTTCTAGCAGCAAGCAGGAAAAAGCTGAAAGGAAAGGATATGAGAGGATATTGTGGCACATGAGCTGTAAAAATAGGGGCAGGCTGCTCTGAAAATCAGGAATTCCCTGATGGAATACCCTCCTGGGTAATCCCCCAGCTGCAGCTTCCAAGCCCCTCTGGGCTGGGCTTTCCTGGGCCTCCTGGGCCTCATGGCAAGATTTACTTTAAATATAACAGTTCATGGAGGTAATTCTGTGGTGGAGATGGAGCTGTGAAGTGCAAAATCCCAAAGGAGTCAGAGCAAACCCTGTGCTTTATCCCAGGGATTCCCTGATCCTGATATCCCAGACTCACCCCTCTGCTGTATTTATCTGCAGTGAGGCCTGGCTGGCTGTGAGACACAATTTAGTGAGAGAGGAAAATATGTGCAGAGTCAGGGAGGGGCTCATCATGATCTATTTAAAAATAAATAAATAAATTTGGAAGCAGCTCTTCTGCAGCTTTTGAGTCTTGAGGTCAAAACAACCTGAGCATCTCAACAAGTCTTGATTAAGCCAAGAATTATCTTTCATTTATCAATTTTTTCTGTGTGACTTTTCTGCCTGACTTTTCTTTCCTGAAGGCTGTGCAAGCTGCCAAATGCAGCACACTGAGCTCCCAACACCCCAAAAAGTGATGAAGGGTGGGAGTCACCAACTCTCAGTGTGCTCAGAGCTGCTGCAGGCACAGCTTTGTCCCCCCTAAACTGCAGCACCTTCATGGGCACGGATGGAAAAGGCTCTAAAGGAAACATTTGAAAGCTGAGGGTGCATTAGAGGAGTGATTGCAGCACAGTGATTTATAGCTGCAGTAATGGACTGGGTCTCAGCAAGCTGAAATCCAATTATCAGCACTGCCATCTCAGGCAAAATGCTTAAGCCAAACTTTCTCATCAGTGCTTTTAGGTTTGGGGTTGGTTTTCAGAGGTGCTCAGCACCTCCTCACCCCACAAAAATCCCTGGCATGGATAGCCAGTCTCCCCTCCCCTGTCCAGGAGGGAAAAATAAATTCTAAAAAAACCCAAAAGAACTCATTAAATCAGATTATACTTGATACTACTGTGCTTGATAAATATTTTCAATAGCTGGGTTGAAAATCAATAATCTTACTCCATGCTGTCAGGAAAATCAAAGTGAGGGGAAGAGGCTAAAAATGGCAAAAATGAGGGATGTGATTCTCTTCCTGTGTAAATCAGGATCAGGAACATTTCCATACCCACCTCACAAAGGTGAGAGTTAACTCAGGACTCTGCAGAAAGTGGCTGGGGCTCCACAGATGAAGTTGCACTATTAAATAATGAGGTGCCATCACATGTGAACAAAAACACTCAGCTATTTCTCCATATGTTTCTGAACACTGTTGTTTCCCAGCAGCCTCATCCATTCCAACCTGCAGAGGATCAAACACTTCCCAGAATATTTTGTCTTTTTTTTTATTATTATTATTATTATTTCTGAGATGAGGAGATAGCTCTGACAGCATTGTTGTCTCTTTTTGGGGTATTGAAACCAAAATTGTGATTTCTTTTAAAAAAGAAAAAAAAAGAAGTGAAGGTTTCACACAGCATGTGCCAAAGGAACAAAACTTCTCCCTCGACATCTGTCCCTGAACAGGAGAGGAGACCTTGGGTTTCATATCTCAGCTGAAAAGATAAATGTGGCACCACCTCCCCCACTGTCCCACTGCAGTGCCATGGCTGAGCTGGGAGAAAGAGAAATAACTGCTGCAGCCTTGGGTTTGGCCACTGCAGTCCCCTCCTGCCTCACACCAGCACAGAGCCCTCCACACAACACAGAGGTTGTGCCTTGGCAGGGTGGAATCTGGGAGAAATCCTCCTAAAATATCCTAACACAGAGGCTGGGGAAAAAAAAGAATAATTTTATTTGCCTTTGCAAATAAATAAAAATAATTGCTTTGCCTTTGTGTGCCATGGCTGTAAGGAAAAGGAGAATTTGGCTGCCTGAGCAATATGGGGACTTCAGCTCCTTGTTGAATACTTTTAGCAATTGAACCAAAATGTTGTGTTTCTACTGGGTTTTGGAATTGGATTCTGATGTAAAGACAGCAAGGACACCACTAATTCAAAACCAGGCCTTCCCTCCTGCTACAGTTTTGCTGCAGCATCTTCCAAAATCCACATTATCCCCCAAAACTACACACAGAAGGTCAGGCCACGTGAAAAAGAGCAAAGGGGGATGCAGGAGAACAGGAATTATACCAAAGCTGTGCTGTTATTTCTGAACTATCCATCAAACAGGGGAAAGGAAAATACAGATTTCAGGATTATTTTTTCCTACTATTTGGGCCTTCAGCATTGAGATGCAACAAGCAGACACTGGTGGAGTGAAAACACAATTCAATGAAAAGGGAATTTTGTGTGTGAGGTGCTGGTGTCCAAAGCCCAGGAAGAGCCCAGCCCCAAGCACTCCATCCAGGGAAGGATGCTCTGAAAGGGAAGGGGACAAATGAGACAAACACACTCCAAGCAGCTGATTTACAGAGGTGCCATTTACTGGATCCATGTGGAAAACCAAGTTCTTTGCACGTTCAGACATGATACAAGCACACCAAAGCACAACCAAAGTCCTCTGATTAATGTGGGATCCTTCCCACACCTCGTGTCCTTTTCTGGAGCAATCCAGGTGAGTGTGACTTTATCCACAAGCAAGTTCATACACTGAGAGGCCTCTTCTCCAACCTCAGCATTTCTGATGCTTCACACACACAATTCTTGCATAATTCATCCCACAGGCGAAGCCACCAGCAGGGCAGTGAAGTGAGAAGTGTGTGATGGCCTGGGAGCACCAGCCAAGCTCCCAGGGCAAGCTCAGCATCTTGGGGTAGCCACAGGGAGCAGTTTGGAGCCTTCTCTCATGAGCTGAGCTTCTCCTCTTTGCCCTTCTGCCCCCCTTGCAGAGGGATGAAACAGCAGAGAGCACCAGGGCTGGTGTTTGGCATGGGATGAACGCAGAGTTATCCACTCCCTGTCCCTCAGATCCTGCTGCTGGAGATGCCCCTCGTTGTAAAGGGTGCACACAGCACAGCAGAGCCTGTGCTCATCCTTCCATCCCTCCCACCCCTGGAAGAACAGACATTTCCATCAGGTACCACCAGACACTGCTGAGACGCTGCTGGAGGTGGAGCTCTGCGAGTCGAGGCAGCAAATCAATGATTCTGCAAGTGTCAGACATTTCAGTCCAGGAGATTAGAGATTCATTGACTGCAGTGTGGGAAGAGCTGTTAAATAAAAACAATTGCAAGCAAGCTCACCACGGAAAGCAGAGATTCCTCTTTCATCTTGGAAATTATATATATATTTTTTTTTTAATTGGTTGGAATGCCCTCAGATATTAAAATACAGTGCCAGAGCATTGGGTGAACGACAGAAAAACAGAAGAGAAAAAAAAATGCATGAGTTGCTCACAGAAGTACCATGGATTTCATTGTTACATGTGGGGGTACACCAGAGGCTCTCCTGGCATGTCAGAACCTCATTCCCAACCAGGAAAATTCCAGAGAGGAAGAATTTGTGCTGCCCTGTAAACCAGGAGACAGAAATACTGTGATGTGCTTCCATGGTGCCTTTTCCCCTCCTGCTCCCTCCTTTTACCTTGTGTAAATCAGTCTCCACCTCTTTTTGGGCAGGGAAAAATCTGTTTCCATGTTCTAGGGACAATTTCAGGGGGAGCCTGGAGGTTTTTCCCCTCCCTGCATAACAATAATCACAGACTGTAAGCTCTTACCTCACTGCATGACTTGTCTGGGTATCCATGGAGTCAAAAGCACCAAAACTGTAACATAGGAGCAAAGTTCAGCCTGGGCCCAGGCTGAAAACCAGAATTATTGCTGATTCCAAGACTGATGCACATCCCCTTCCATTATTTAAAGCAGGAGATTTTTTACTGGCTGGCAAAGTGAAATTTTCAGGCATTTCTTTGTTTGGCATAGGGAAAAGGAACCCCAAATATATCAAACAGAGGCAGAGAATGAGGGTTTGCAAATGCCTCTCATGAACCTGGGGATGAATCCAGATCAAAGGAGCATAATGAGATATTCTGAATAACACAGGGAGATATTCTGAGCAATATTTGATGCACCTAATTACAGAGAATGGGCCTCACTGAGTTTTCCAGGAGCAGGATCAATGCCCTGCAGGTCCTTGTCCATGGATGGGATCTGTGGATCGAGCTCAGGAACATCAGCAGTCACTGATTCCAGGTTAAAAACCTCATGAATCCAGGGAAAAAATTACATTTGCATGGCATGAGAGTTGTGGGCATCCTACTGAAGACCTAAAACAACTCCACAGATGATGATGGAGCTCTTCCCAGTTTGGTTTTGGCCTTGGAATGAGAGCCCAGGTTAAACCAGAGGTCCCAAACCTCCTCTGGACTTGGCCACACAATTCTCAGTGCCCCAAAAAAAGCTGAAATCAGCCAATCCAAGACCTCAATTAATTCTACAAAGATCTTGGACTGCAGCACTCATCCACCAGCTCCAGATGCCAACGAGCCAGCCCCATCCCAATGCACCCAGAGGCTCCTGGTGATCATTTCATCTTTTAAATGGATCTGCCTTTCCTGAAGCTGTGATCTTTTCCTCTGCTACTGACTAATATTGAAAATTCCAGCTCTGCATATTCATTTCCTCTAAATACCTGATCCCCTTCCATGGAAAATATTATCTTGAGGAATTAAATTGTGCAACTCTTTGCAGCCTTTGGTGTTACAGTATCAGGTGGGGAAGCAATACAGGAAATCACAGGACCTTCGGGAAACCCAGTGTATTATTAGGTTTGATGAGATCCATTTTCTTGATGGCTTCTGAAAGATCTTTGTGCTAATTAGCTAAGAATACCACTGAATTATTTAATTATCTCTACTTTTGTGCCATAAAATATGTTGTCATATCACACTCTGTCTTGCTGTTGCTCTTCATACTTAATGATGCCTTTAGAGTTCCTGATTTCCTTTGTTCTCCCTCTGCAAGTGGTTTTTGGTGGTGCTGGGGTAGGAGGGGAGAGCGGAGAGGGGAGGCCAAGGAAAAATCTCAGGTTTTGAAGAAATTTTGACATGTGGGAAAATCTTTAAATGCTCTCAGCTCCAGCCATACACAAAGCATGTCTCAAAGCTATACATTTATTGCTAATCCAACCAGGGAAAAATGGGAGAAAACACCATTTTGGAAAAAAAAAAAAATTAAAATCAGCAAGGAATTTTTTTTTTTTTACCAAGGAAGAGGTAAATTATGATAATTACTCTGACTGGTAGGGTCCTTAAGCATTACTAATTAGCATTTATTGCCTGGATTATTGAAACAATGTGTGTGTTCCCAAGAGTGAGGAAGAACTGGGATGCTCTTTCCTTGGGAGCCCTGGGAAAAAGGCAGGGCAGGGCAGCAGGAATGCGGCACAGTTGGCACCGAGGCTCCTCTCCCCGAGCTCCAGCCTCGTGCAGAACTGCAGCTGGACCTTGGGGAAACCCACGCCTTGAACTCCTCAACCCTGCCTGCCTCCCCCACTCCTCCATCACACAACAAAATTTCGGGTGGAAAAAGAAAAAAAAAAAATGCATCCCAATCGTTTGGAGTGTAGATTAAGGTGGGGGTAATGTCTGGGAATTGTCTGTTGTTATTCCAGCACTGTGCACAAACCTCCAATGGATAAACATTTCTTTAAAGCACTGGGGAATGGCCAAGCACTTCCTTAGCAAGGAATTAAAGGGTTAACAAATCTGACAAAAAATAGCAATATTATGATATTTCCAGCTGGCATTTTGGCCAACTTAGTGAAGAGCTTGCAATCAGATTTCGGCAGAAACTGCATTTTAATATCGAGCATTGATAATGTGATTTCAGTTCGGAATTAGAAATCGATCAGGAATTAATCAATCATCTGATCAGCACTAGCCACTACACAGCATCTCAACTGCAATTTGCTATCTGGCCCAATAAATCCTTTAGTACCTTGGAAATGATTCAGGGAAGAAAGGCAGTAAAAGTATTCTTTTTTTTTTTTTTTTTTTTTTTTTAAGCTGCACCACTATGCAACTTTAGGTCTTGTTAAACCCCTGGAAATAAAAGAGCAACAATAGAAAACTGCAGAATGCCTCGGACCTTTTATTTTTACCTTTTCCTGCCACCCAGCCCTGTGCCTTTCAACTTGGGAGAGCAAGTTCCAACTCAGCCACAACGAGGTCAAAGTCACCGAGCTCAAAGCTACAGTTGCTGCTCACACAAAACTCCCAGACACCAGGATTTTGCAAAATTTACGATATTCCTTTTTAAAAAAAAATCTATATTTTTAAAAATCCCACGCCTCATTTGCTTATCTTCCTCCTTCTTAATTATTTGCATCACATATTGCACAGAATATTTAGCAATGCGTTACATTAAATATAGTGGCAGCATATTAGATATACTTTTAATTGAAACTTGTTCCAGCCTGGTGGTTTTTATTTTAGCGCTGAAAAAGATATTCAATCCTTATTAAGCTTTTCTTGTTCTATTTATTGATTAAATTAGTGCCTAATATTCGTTTTTTCTTCCATTTTGTTCTATTTATTGATTAAATTAATGTCTAATATTCGTTTTCTCTTCCATTTTCCTTGTAAGAGGAAAAAACATCTTTTCGCCCACAGATTCTTTTTTTTTCTTTTTTTTTTTTTTCCTAATGAAAACATAAAACCATGGAAACTGATGAAATTATTATTGGAACAACTCTGTAACATAAAGAGAAGAAAACCTTGGAGGCAAAAAAATAAACCCCAACAGCAACATCCCTCCTTTTGTCTGCAGAAGGTTAAAAAAAAAAAAAAAAAAAGCTGCAGGAATGGAGCTGTGTGTGCTCGAGAAGAAGCGATTCGGGCTGGAATTTTGGAATTTGAGCTTTAGCAGCGCTGCCATTTCTGCGCGAAGCGAGAATCGCCCTGAACCTGCGCCCGCAATTCCGGAGTGGGAATGGAAAAGGGTGGGGGGGACTCTCCGTGTCCCAGCCGCTCTCCCCTCCTCTATTCCCTCCTGTTCTGCCGGTCACAGCCTCGCCTTTCCCCTGGGCCAGCAGTCCCGGGGGAGCTCCGGACCCGCTGTGCCCCCTCCCCATTTTCCCCGTGCCCTGCGCTCGTTGTCGGGGCCAGCTCAGCGCGCTCCGCCGGGCCCTTTAAAGCTGCAGCGCTGGGATTGATGTGTCTGGGCCGCTCTAGACTGGGCTCCACTCGAGCCACCCCAATTAAACCCGCGTGGGCTCCGTCCTCCCCTTTTTTCCCCGTTTTTTCCCCCCTTTTTTCCCAACCCAAGCCTCCCCGCCCATTGTTTTGCCGCAGCCCCGCACCGCGGACACAATAGCGACCCCCGGGGAGGGGACAAGGGGACAACGGGGGGCTCCCCAAGCGGGGACCCCCTCCCCAAAAGCTCCCCAAGAGCCATCCCCGGCTCGCGGACAAAGCGAGCCCCTTCCCTTCCCGCGGAATCCCCAAAAAAATTGGGATTAAAAGCATCGGGGAAAGGTAAAAAGCACCCCCAAAAACCCGACTTTTTGCGGGTGTGGTGATGGCTGGATAAAGGTGGATAAATTCCAGTTTACAGCAGGTAATAAAAATAAATGCGGCTCGCTTTGGAATTAAAGAACGTTTGGAATAATATAGAAATTCAGGACAAGGCTTTCTTGGCATTTTTTTTTTTTCCCCGCGGAGGTAAAACGCTCAGTGAAATTACAGTGGCATGAAAAAGCAGCTAAAATTCATTAAGGAAAAAAAAAAAATCAAAATCAAACAAGCAACCTTTTCCAGTTCAATAACTGTTAAACAGGAACCAGCAAACATATCCTAAAGCTCTTAAATACCAAAAGGTTACACCGTCAATTAATTTTTGGTGCATCGTTTTAAGTTCAAGCATTTGCATTCAAATATCAAACAGTAATTCGGTGCCATAACAAGGTACAGTAACTTCATTATAAATTGCCTTGCAGAACAGAGATAAGAAATACAGTTCCAACCATAATTAATTTTACAGCAACATAAAAAAAATCTAATAAAGAAAAAACAGCAGCAGCAGGAAACATTTCGAACATTTCTGATTCATCATTTACATATCATATTGCCCGGAAAAAGCAGCAAAGCTGGAAGTTCTAGAAAAGGACTCAATGAAAACTTCAGCATTTCTTTTTACTTTCCAACCATTAATACATGCAACCATTTTTATTCTGCAGTTTATTTTTTTTCCCAACCTATAAAATCCAACCCGTCTCCTGGCTTTTTATTTTTTTTTCTCTCTCTTTTTTTTTTTTCCTATTTTTTTTTTTTTGGTGTGTGTGTGTGTCCATAGAGCACATTTCCAAGATTAATCGTTCAGTTTTAAACTTGGAAGCATGAGGCATGCTGGGATTTCAGCTGAGGTCAAGCACCAATGTACCGAGCTGTTACTGTTACGCTCTCAGGGTACTCTGTGTTGCTCTCAAGAAGGGGGGGGAAGGCAAAAAAAAAATCAAAAAAATCAAAATTGAGATGCTCCATGCAGTGGCCTGCAGAAAAAAAATCTCCCTCTTTCACCACAGGCGTGATATTAATATTCCTGTGTATGGAAATATCTATATTTCTGGTTTTATTTGCCTGTATTAATGAGTACATGTGTGGATCGCCACGCACACCTCAATAACTGTATTTACATGCAGCCATATCATGTATATCTTATCTCCACACGCATATATAATAATCATTCTGTGTGTACACACGTACACCCCCATATCTGGATCAGCTGGAAAATTATCTCGTGAATATACACACACACATTAAAAAAGAAAAAAAAATAATGTAAAAAAAAAAATCTCTCTGCGCTACGAATGCTGATTTTAATTTGAGTTTTATAGAGAAAATGGCCATAACCACCGCCCTACATCAGCCGATGGAGCCTAAGGAAGAGAAATACACTTATTTTTCCCTTAAAAGGTCTCTAAACACTATTGTATGTGTGTGTATCCGGCTCTAAATATACACACCCGCGCTCACACATATACACATAGAGAGAGGATATATTTCTAAAATAAAATAAAGATGTCAAAGCACAACTCACAGCTCCCAAGAGCCTAACCCGTGGATTTAAAAGCTAAACATCACAAGTTAGGGTCTCAGGGATTGAGAGGGGCGCAACAAACTAGTCCTTGCAAAAGGAAAAAAAAATTTAAAAAAATAAAAAAGAAAACCAACGGGGATCAAAAAATAATAATCATAAAAAAAAGATCAAAAGGAGAAAGAGGAAAAGAATAGCAGGCAAGTTCAATTCATGGCTCAAGATTACAAAACAGGACACACAGGTGGAAGGAAAGAGCTTCTCTAAGGACCCTCTGTTGAGAGAATACATTCCATTTTTAATCGTTTATACAAAAAAAAAAAAAAAAAATGACATGGCGCGGCAGGTTCCTTACAGCTCCCAACAAGGTCGCTTGCGACAAATACACGAAAAAGTCTCCGCATTTAAATAACGAAGAGGAAGTTTGGGGCAGTGACGGAATTATTTTCATTGTTTCAACGAGAAGGAATGCAGAAATAAGAGCAGGAATCTGCAGGCTCGCTCCCGGCCCCTGGCACAAAGCGTGCAGCAGCAGCAAGGCGCTGCCTCCCCGCCCCCTCCGCCAGCCCCGGGGATGGAGAAAAACCCCGAGCCGCCACAAAAGCAGGTACAAACTCACCATTGGGAAGCGGGGGAGGCTCCGTCGGCGGCGCTGGGATCGGCCGGGGGGGCCGGGGCAGTGCCCGCAGCAGGCTGGGTGCCCGGCGGGGTTTGACACCCGAGCGCTGCGAGCGTGCGGTGTGTGCGCAGCGCAGCCGGGGGAGGAGGCGGCCGAGGGAGGGCGGCTGTGTGCAGCTGGGCAAGCCGCTTGCATTTTTAAAACATCTCTCTCTTTTTTTTTTTTTTTTTCCCTCTCTCTCTCTTTTTTTTTTTTTTTTTTTTTTTTAAAGTTGGGGGGGTGGGTTAGGGGAAAAAAAAATAAAAAAGGGATATAGCAAGGAAAAGGGGGGAAAAAAAAGGAGGTGGGGGGGTTGGTGGGTGGGTGGAGGGAGGAAAGGAAAAGGAACCGAATTCCTCCGCAGCTCCTCTCGCCTGCCGCCCTCCGCGCTCCCCGGCAATGCCGCTGCCGCCGCTGCTGCTGTTGTTATTATTATTATGATGAAGAGACGGGGCTCGGGGGCTGCGGGAGCCGGGGCCAGCCCGGTGCCGGAGCGAGCCCCAGACTGTCAGCGGGGAGGAGGAGGAGGAGGAGGAGGAGGAGGTGGAGGAGGAGGAGGAGGAGGAGGGAGGAAGGGCGCGGGCAGCAGCGCCGCAGCCCCGGCCGCCCTCCCCTGCCAGCCGCCGGCCGGGGCTTCAAAGGAAAACCTGGAGAAAAAGCCGCTCGCCCGGGAGAGGAGGGTGCGAGCCCCGCGCACACACAGCACACACAGCACACACACAAAGGGACTCCATCCTGCACCGACTCCTCTCTCCGAGCACCTTGTGCACCCCCAGCCAATGGAAATTTACGCCGGCCATAACCCAGAGCAGGATTTCGTCCCCAGCTTGCCACCTCCTTCCCTCCGCTCTTCTCCCCCTTCCCTCCCTCCCTTTCCTCCCTCTTTCCCCCCCCCACCCCCCCGCCCAAATAAATAATACGGATCCGCACCCTCCACCCAGCTCTGGAACCGCTCGAGGCCCGGCGGCATAAGCGGGGAGAAGCCGAAACGTAGCGGAGGGCCCGAGGTTAAAAATGCAAAATATCCGGCGGTGCCCAAGGCAGGTCCCCCCCGGCCCGGCCCCGCCGCCGCCCGGCCGGGCCAGCGGTAACAGGCACCATTACGGAGCCATCATCATCATCATCATCATCATCATTCACTCCGTCCTTTTCTCACCTCAGGAGTCTGAGCCCATTCACCAAAGTCCTTCCTCGTCCAGGAGCTCAAATATTTTCTTTTTTTTTTTTTTTCCTTTTTTTTTTTTTTTCCTCCTTCTGGATCAGCCAGTCCCGACATCATTAAACTATAGTCCTCCTCTTCCTCCTCCTTCCTTCTCCCCCTCTCTGTCTCCCCCTCTCTTTTTTTTTTTTTTTTTTTATTTCAAAAAGGGGGAGTGGGGGGGTGGCTGGGGGGTGTGGGGGGGAAGCAGACATAGCTGCATGAAGTGGCTGCCTTTTCGAAAGCACATTTAATCTTTCCTGGCTCCCCTAGGCTTCGATGAATTAGAAGGGAAAGGAGAGGAGAGGGGGAAAGAAAAAATCCAGGCAAGGGAGGCTGTTGAGGGACAGCAAGCATCAGGCTCAAATCAACGACCAGATGAAAATGTACTAGACCACACTGCCCCCTCTCTTCCTCTCGCTCTGTCTCCTTCTCTCTCACACACTCTCACTCCTGGAAAGCTTCAGTGTCTGGTTACAGACTCTTTTGGATCCTTCCCCCCCCTCCCCACCCTCGCCCTTTGCCAACTATCCTAGAGATTCCTTGCATGCCTACTTAAATCTTTAACAGAATAAGGACCCGCTCCCCCCTCCGCCAGCCCCGCACACACTCTCACACTCACACACACACACTCCACTGCCGGTCACCCTTCCCAATAATCTCTTAAGCTGCCGGCAGAAGCCTCCGGCGCATCCCCGGCGCATCCCCGGCCCCGCCGCATCCCCGCCGGGTACCAGCCCCGGGACCCTCCGGGCAGCCCCTCCGCCTCCCTCGGGGGGTGAAGGGCGAGCAGCGAGGGGAGCCGAGGGGCTGCAGCCCTTCGCCTCGCCTCGCTCCGCCTGCCTGTGGGTTTTAAAACAATAAAAGCCAGCGCTGGCTCCGCTCTCGCGGGTGCCCCCCGCTCCCCCCCGCCGCAGCCGCCCGTGGAAATCGCACGCCCCACGTCTGCAGTGAGGCAGGCAGACTGCCTGGCTCATGCCCGTGATGACTTTAGAGCTGACAACCTCCTCTCCTCGACCCCCCCTTCCCCTCCACACCCACCCCTGCGCTCAATGGCAGCGCTGCTGCCTCTCGCACCAGACTATATTTGCAATATGTGCTAATTTACCAGCTATATGCCCTTGGATTTTAAAATGAACTCATCAGTCAATGTTTCGAGTACCGATGCTCCCTCTCTCTGCCTCACACACACCCTCCACTGCAGACATGTTACTCATTCTCCAAGCATTTCCTCCCCGAATGTCCGTCAGACGCATATACACTTCATTGATCAAACCAAATCCCCTGATAACAATAAATAATAATACAGACAGTTAACATCAGCGGGGAGCGGGGCGGGGGGGGCGCGGGGGGAGAGACAAAGATGACGACTAAATCTGCATTGTGCTCGGGAGGCTGAGCCCTGCCTTTGCCAGGGATGCTCCGCACAATGCGGGGCGCAGGTAGCCCCAAAATCGAGCCCGCACCTCGTCCTGACCCCCCCGTCCGCCCAGACACGGCATGGGGCTGGCTAATACCTGCATCCAGGTGTTTCCAGGAGCAGAAGGTGGTTCTGGCTATGGAGGAGAGGAAGGACAAAATACAGCAATAAATGCAGGCAGTTTCTTTGTTAGGCTGAGCACTGCACAGACGCTCAGGAATTAAAGGTGTGGGGGCATCCAAAGACACCAGGATTTCAGAAACACCTTCTCAAATCCATTTCCTTTGTATGGAAGGCAGAAAGCACCTATGCAAGAAGGGCTCTTAAACATCCCCCTGTTCCACGTGCTGGGTTTTTCACGGGCTGCCCTGGCTTTATTTCCCATTTTTCTGGGGCTGAAGCAGGGGAAGCAGGAGGTTGGGATCGCCCCTTGGGATTTTGGCTGGTTAGGCAGCTTGTGTGGGTCTGGCACAGAGAAAGTGGCTGCAGTGTGAGTGTTCGGGAAGTTGGGGAGGGTGGGGCTATCTAGAAATCTTTGACTCACTGGGGTAACTCCCTGAGCACAGGAATCAAATTATTGCTCCAAGCAAACTGCGTTTTATGAGCAGCAGCCTCAGAATGAAATCCTGCATGCACACAGAGCTAAAAGGAACATGGAAATAAATATGCAGTCCATAATTAAATTATTGGGTGCAATGCAGAAGTCTCTGGGTGATGGAAGAGGTGGGATTATGCAGCAAAGTCAGCCTGGGAATCCACGGATACAAATTTTCTTATTTATACCGACATAATCCTGATTGGCATCAGCCTAGATAGGGGAAGAATCAAACGCTGTGTACTGAAGGATCTAATCTTTGGGAAAAGTAGTCTGGATTAGTGACTGTATCTGCCAACCATCCTTTCACTGCCTTTAGAGTCCCTCACCACCACTGCAAGATTTTGCCATCACACCGAGCATTTCACGTCCATTGTCTCCTTATCTTCCTCCCCAACCAAAAAATGTTTGATTTTCTTTTTTTTTTTCCCAAAGTTTTGTAGCAAACACATAATTTCTTTATACACTTTAGGCAAGCCTTTGGAGGATACTTATTTCAAGCAGTTAACACCTGACCCCAATTTTTGTGGGTAATTAGTGAGCTAGATATCCACACAAAGTGGGTAATTATTTAGTACCCAAGGGTACTGTACAGGAGGGTAGAGGCTGGCGGTGTTAACAAAAGCACATCCCTAATTATTGTATCCATCCTGATGTTTTAAGAATAGTTACTTCCACCTAATGATCCATGATAAATCAGTAAACTTCTGCTTCCCTTAGCATGGGATAACCAAGGGCAAAGCCCACGGAAGGCACAGCTCCAATCTGTGCAAGCTCCAGGAGAAGGGAGAGAAATCCCCTTGGAGAAGGCAGCGAGACTGGAAGTGCCTGCTCTGGGACAGCCCCACAACCATCCCCAAAAGCCTCCAGGATGGTTGGGAAGGCTGGAAAAGCCATGCAGAGAGTTTGTAGGGATGCCCCAGGCTCTGCTGGTGGCTCAGGTAACGTGGCTGTGCCGATGGATCCTTGTGTACAACAACAACCACCTCCATCGTGCTCCAACCAAGCTCAGCCTTGCACCTGGAAAATCGCTTTACAGCTGTACAAATGGGCTGGTTTGTGTTTGAGGAAGGTCAGAAATGCCAGGGAGTTGCACTAGGCAGGGAAAAAAAAAAAGTCAGATTTGAAGAGTTTCACTTATCCGTCACCGCCAATATTTACGTTGCCACAACCTCATTTCTCCTATGGAAAACGTTGCATCCTCAGGGGGATTGTCCTCAAATTAGAGAAGGAAGAAATGAGAACTATAGTGAACTAGAAACTAAATAAGATTCAGTTGTTAAACCATACAAACATCCCCAAGGCAGGTGTCAGAGAAGGGTGCCACATTGGTGACAGGAAATGGAGCAATGGCCAGAAATTAAAGTTCTTTGGAAGAGGTGGCAGAGCCCTGAGCTGCCCAGGGAGGTTTTGGGATCTCCCTGTGTGGGGCCATCCCAACCCCACCTGGATGTGTCCCTGCCCCAGGTGACCCTGCCTGGCCAGGGGGGTTCTTCTGGGTGATCTCCAGAGCTCCCTTCCCACCCCTGGGACTGAAAAAAAATAAAAATAAATTTAGTTTTAATCAGCAGCACCAGGTGATAAAGAAGTGTTTGCTGGATCCATGACCTGGAACACAAGAGCCCCCATCCCCTGACACTGCCTGGCACTCCACACTCACTTAAGGACATCCTCCAAGCCAGCTCAGAGGAAAAGCACTTTCCTCTTTTAATTGCTTTTATGAATCACCACTGACATCCAGACACTTCATTTACTGGAGTCCAGCAACCCTGTTTTGCAAACACTCCAATTCCAAAATGTTAAAGGCCTCCAGGCTGGCAAAAATAAAATAAATAATAAAAAATAGAGGTGTCATTCTGTTTGATTTGATCCCAGCTTTGCATTTAACACAACTTGCTGCTCTGGGCCAGGCACTACACAAAAAACCCACAACTGGCAGCATCACCTGGCCCTGTGACCACCAGGAATTCAAAAATTAAACAGAGAAAGTTTGAGGGGTTTCCACAACTTCTCATATTTCTCTATTGTTCTGTGGTTTGCTGGGTTTGGGGTTTTTGGGTTTTTTTTTTTTTTTGAGTGAAAAAACCACAACTGAAAGAGGCCTGAAAATTGTTCTCATGTTTAAAAAAGGGCCAAGTCTCTGCAGTCCATTTCTAAATAAATATAAATAAAATTGGTATCCCCTCCACTAATCCTCTCAGGGACATGGTTTGCAGGAAATTCTTGCAGAAATGGACTGAAAGAAAGTTTGCAGAGAGAAGCTGGAAAACAGAAAGGAAGAATGAATTTACTCATGGAGACAGGCTCAAAGCAAGGAGAGACCTTGGTAGGTGCTGTTAAAGGAAAGAGTAGAGTAAATACAAACTATTACAACTTTTTTTTTCCCCTCAGATCAATTGGAATTAGCAATTCAAAGGGGAAGAAGGGATGTTCAGCTTTAGGGACTTCAGCATCAGCTCTAAAACCTTGAGGCCTCTTTGAGACCAGTCAATAACTTCACTCTGGGCGAAGTGGACAGAGAAAATTTCAGAAATATTTTAAAAATAATGGTTACAGCTCAGCTGTAAGGATAGCATATATGAGAGCAGTTTCCAAATTATTAAAATGTCTTCAGGGGAGTAAAAAGCATTCACTAATAGAAATGAAGAATTTAAATTATGTGAGGAAAGGTAAAATTCAGAGTGGAAAGCAAAGCTGGGCAAAGTTGTCATGACTTGGATATTTCCAGAACAGTGCTCTTGACAACCAAAAACAGTTTTTCAGACCAATTCCACACCCAATCACTGATAAAATCAATATTCTGTAAAAATACAGACCCATCAGGACAACACTTACCCCATTCCTGGAGGGTTGTGAGTGCTTGGAAGAAGCTGCAGGGTCCAGATTTTTTTTGTCACCCTCATCTGCTCCCCTGGCATTCAACAGAGAGGACAGAGCATGGTTAAAAATAATTTCAGTCCCACCAAATCCTTTCCACCCAGCAACTTTCCCCTCCAAACCAACAGGTTTTGCCTCCCCCAAGCACTAAAAATTGGTGTTTGGGTTTTGCCCCTACCCTCAGTTCTGCCAACAAGTTCTCCTCGAGCTCCAACTCCTGGGTAATGGGGGAAAATGGAAATAATAAAGGTGAGAAAGCCATGAAATGATTGAAATAATAAAGGTGAGAAAGCCATGAAATGATTGAAATAATAAAGGTGAGAAAGGATCTTAGGGAAGAGGAAAATGAGGCAGTGGGAAAGGCCCTGGGACTCTGAAACCCAGGATTAGGGAAAAGGGAAGAATTCAACAAAAGGTCAGGCAGTGTCAGAGGGATTTGGAGAGAAAGGTTACAAAGACTGATTCATCCAAAATCAGAAAACCCAGAATTTGTGTTTGCCTGTGGGGAGTCACCAACCCACCTTGATCCTGACACAAAATGGATTTAACCAACCTCAGCTCAAGGTGAAACCCAAAGTTGGGTGGGTGAAGTCACACAAGGAATTGTTCCATCCCTCCTTGCCAACTCCATCTCACACAAAGCACCCAAACCCCTCAGATTTCACATGGGTTTGGGGCCAAAAAAAGTTCAAACCTCGATTAATTCAGAACATTAAAAAAGCTCCAAGAACCTCAGCCTAATTTCAGATAAATCTAACCTGGTTTGGGGATAAAACTGCTGAAGATTTGAGGTTTCACAGCAAAATCTGGCAAATTTTGAAATACATCAGTTACTGAGAGAGGGAGCTGTATGAATAGGCTGCAACAAAAAAAAGTCTGGTCAACATTTAACGTTTTTTTAAACACTAATTCAAATTCCAATAGAATTGTTGCACGAAAAGGTGGAGTCCCTCAGTCAAATCTTTTCTATTATTTTTTTTTCTGAAAAAGCCAGTACAAATAATACCTGTTGAGGCTGTTCAACTGGAGTTTAAACTGCTGAACCTAAATTCAACGTGGAGAAAGTTTAGGGATATTTTGGGAATCTGACCTGGCAGGAAAAGTGGAAAAATTAAATTAAAGATCCATGAGACTGAGAGAAGAGCTAGAATGAATTGCATTGCAGTAGGAAAGGAGTGCTAGGGTCACTGTGGAAAATAGAGATTGTAATTCCCAGACTGGAGGGCTGCAGTGCACAGATCAATTCCCATCTCCTCTGCAAATTCACTGAGGAATATTTTCAATCCTTGAGAACGTAACTATTGCACCTAAGAAAGGAGCTGGGACCCTGAGCTTTAATTAATGTCTGGGATGAGCCCTGAGAGCTCAGAGGGACCTGAGGAACCTCAGCCAGAATTCTTCAACATCCCCCAGACCTCCTGGCAGACTCCTCTCCCTTCTCACCAGCACTGCTTTCTTTTCAAGGAGAGGGTGGAATTACTTAAAAGATGAAACAAAGGAAATGTTTCAAACAAAAAAAAAAGTATCTTTCCCAAGTTTTCTGTTACTACACCTGACACAATTTAAAGAAGAAAAAAAAACCCCAAAACATATTTCTCACAAGAAAAGAATAGATGTTCCAGCCACTGCTTAAGAATGAAAGCCAAGGGTAGGACACCAAAATATTTTCTTCAGCTGGTGGTGGCTGCAAGGCATAGGGACAGGCAGAGGAATCCCAAACCAGCCAGAGAATTCCCAAACCAGCCAGAGGGATCCCAAACCAGCAGTGAGGAATCCCAAACCAGCACTGAGGATTCCCAAACCAACCAGAGGAATCCCAAACCAGCAGTGAGGATTCCCAAACCAGCAGTGTGGATTCCCAAACCAGCACTGAGGATTCCCAAACCAGCACTGAGGATTCCCAACCAGCACTGAAGGATCCCAAACCAGCACTGAAGGATCCCAAACCAGCCAGAGGATTCCCAAACCAGCACTGAGAATTCCCAAACCAGCACTGAAGGATCCCAAAGAAGCACTGAGAATTCCCAAACCAGCACTGAGGATTCCCAAACCAGCCAGAGGATTCCCAAACCAGCACTGAAGAACCCCAAACCAGCACTGAGGAATCCCAAACCAGCAGTGAGAATTCCCAAGCCAGCACTGAGAATTCCCAAACCAGCACTGAGGATTCCCAAACCAGCAGTGAGGATTCCCAAACCAGCACTGAGATTCCCAAACCATTCCCTTCCCTCCAGCTCCATGTGCTCAATGAGACTCTGAATCTCTCCATCCCTTCCTCATCCCTGCCTGCTTTATCCAGCAAACTCCTCAAAAGGGGTCTCTGCTCCCAGGGGAGACTCTGGGATGCTGAGATATTTCGGTGCTGCTGTCAAAGAAATCAAAGTTCTGGGTTCTCCAGACAGAGAATTCTGCCTGCGGTGGAACTGGGCACAGAGAGCTTCACACCCCAGCTCGTGTCCAGCCACTCCAGTGGTGCTGGGAGTGGATTAAAAAGCAGGGAGGCACGTCTGGAGAGGGATGTGACAGACAGAATGAGTGTCAGGACTTAGGCTGGGCCCAGCAGACACCGCTCAGTGTCTGTGTGCCAGAAATAGCAGCGGGAGGCAGGCGCAGCTCCCGGTGCCCCTCTGCACTTCTGCACGGCTTCACTGCAGCTCTGCTCCACCCTCAGCTCGCTGCTCCTCCTGCCCATAATGCAAAAAGACAGCCTCAACACTTCCAGGGGATGCAAGGTGGAAAAACAGGCAGAAAAATCGGAATTTCAGCTTATTTACTGTGATAACAAATCGCGTTACTTAGGGTTTTTAATGTGTTGTAATGAGGTTCTCGAGTCGATTGCATAAAAATAGTTTTGGATGCTCTGTGAAGCTAAAAAAGGTGTCAGCACACAGTCCATCAGAAACATTTCTTCCCAGTGTGATCCCTGCAATTCCAACCTGAGTGTCTCTGAACAGCTCATTCAGGATCAGTTCCTCTGCCCTTACAACTCCCCTTAGCAGGAACAAGGACCTCTATTTTATAGGCAGGGAATAGAACCAAAGAAAAATAAATGACTCATCCCAGACCCCACAGGGAGCCCCCAGCAGAACTTCTAGGCCTGCACCAAGGGCTTAATAAAGAAAAATAAATGGTTTCACTCTAAAGGTAGAGAAGAAAACAAGACAAACCCCATGAACAAGGGACACGATGGAAATGGTGTCTCCAGGAAATCCTGTGGGAAACACCAATTCCCAGAGAAACCTGGGATAATCCAGTACCAACCCCTAACTCACTGTCTGACCCATAGGGTGCTCCCTGCTCCCTGCTGCTCCATGTGGAGCCAAGTGCAGCAGCAGCTCCCAAGTGATTCCTTGATCACTTTCCTGCTTAATTGCAGTTTTAATTACTCGCATGGCAACAACAAAAAGTCAATCTGGCAACGGAAATCCATTCTTTGAACAACTTCTGCCTCTTCCCTCACACACCAGCTATTGCTCCATAAGCCATTCCTGATTAATAAGGGGCCCTCGTGGGAAAGCCACTGGGTTTCATTTCCTTCAGCTGACAGCCCCAAGTCCCTAAAAAGCAAGGGCAAAAGAACTTTTATTTTATCGTGGCAAGATGACACTCTTCTTCCCCTTGCCATTTTCCTTCAGGAAGATACATTAACACTACATTTGCTCCTCCATGTGGTGGGATTTCTTAAATAAAAACGTATGTTCTATATGGCTGGGCTTGGAAGCAGAGCTGCTTTAGCCTGTTCACCATCCACGTTTGCTTCAGACTTGGCCAGCCACCTAGAAAACCTGCCAAGACCTCTCTGGCAGCGTTTTCCTCACAGTTCCAGGAAAACATGGAATATTCACAGAATTTCAGGGCCTCCCTGCTTCGTTTGTCACCACTCTCCTTGCCCACTTACAGCTAAATCACAGGCAAATTGCTCTAATGCCCTATTAAAGATTTAAAAACGGGCTTCTCCCGAGGAGGGTATCTGAGGACAAATCTCTGCTAATATATAATGCAAAAGCCCTGTTCAGATGTGATGCAATGTGGCAGGAGGCAGGGAGGGAGCTGCTTTGCAGCCCTGCAACTTCCCAAGGGAGTTCTGTCCTGTTTGGGCTTTTCCACCTCCCTCCTTTACCCAGGAAAAGGAGAGGTTGGTTTGTGCTTGCTGTAATTCCACAAATGGCTTCAGACTGACAGAGATGGGTTAGATGGGGTTTTGGGAATAAATTCCTCCCTGTGAGGAGCTGGAATGGATTTCCCAGAGAAGCTGGGGCTGCCCCTGGATCCCTGGAAGTGTCCAAGGCCAGGCTGGATGGGGCTTGGAGCAGCCCAGGATAGTGGAAGGGGGTGGAATGAAATGATTTTTAATGTCCCTTCCAACCCAAGGCATGCTGGGATCCTGAACCCATCAAGATCTCAGAGTAAGAACCAAAAAAAATTTAAAAAAATAAAAACTACGAATTAAGAGCAGAGCTGATCCCTCCTAGGGCTGAAGGCAATGCTTTAAAGACAGGCTGAGTGTCACTGCCACAGCCTGACTGTGACTTGGGGACACTGAGGTGACCCAATGCCATCAGTTCCAAAATTCAGAGCAGAATCCACGGGAATGGCACCTGGAAACTTTTCCTTTGCAATTTCAGCCAGGAGCCAGCTCCTTTTAAAGAGGAAAATCCTGAGTGAACCAACTCACTCCTGAGCAAGAACAAACAGTGGCCCACAGAAAAAGGCTTTAAATAATTTGGAGAGGTTTTGTTCTTACAGAGAATAAAACCTCCCTGTGATTTCAGATGTCAAGGAGACTTTTCTTGGTTCCCAGCACTAATTTATGGATTAAACATTTAACCCTTGACTTGAGAATGGATTGAGAATTCCTTGTTGCTGAGAGCTGAGTAATAAACTAAATATTAAAAAATATATAATATTATAAAAATTGTATTCATAATTTTATACATTGCAACCAATATTTTTTTATTATTGTGTTATCTATTATTAATACAAAAATAAATATGATATTTCTGAGCAGTGACTCCAATCTGGAGCCTCCCCCCAGCCCTGATTCAGCAGCCTCACTACATCTTTATTAACATGGAATGCACTGGACACTGATTGTATTTTTCCATTAACACCTCCCCTGGTTAACTCCTCATTCAATAATTATCCTCACATCCAAATGAAGGCGAGCACGTGAGTGAACCATCTCAGGGCTCTTGGAAAATCAGCTCCTTTCCCACTTCAGAAGGGAGAGGCACTCCAAATTCAGCTGTGGATCTGCAGCAGAGAGCAGTGGAACCTTCCCTTCTTCCCTTCAAATTTCCTTCCTGCTTTCCCTTCTTCTCTTCCAATCTCCTTCCTGTTTTTCCTTCTTCCAATTTCCCTCCTGTTTTCCCTTCTTCCCTTCCAATTTCTTTCCCTTCTTCCAATTTCCTCCCTGCCTTCCCTTCTTCAATTTCTTTCCTGTTTTCCCTTTTTCCCTTCCAATCTCCTTCTTGTTTTTCCTTCTTCCAATTTTCTTTCCTGCTTTCCCCTATTCCTTTCCAATTTCCTTCCTGTTTTCCCTTCTTCCCTTCCAATTTCCCTCCTGTTTTTCCTTCTTCCAATTTCCTTGTTTTCCCTTCTTCAATCTCCCTGCTGCTTTCCCTTCTTCCCTTCCAACTTCTTTCCCTTTTCCCAATTTTCTCTCTGCTTTCTCTTCTTCAATTTATTTCCTGCTTTTCCTTCTTCCAACTTCCCTCCTGTTTTCCCTTCTCTTGCTCTTTCCTTTTCCAAATCCCACCCTCCCCATCCCCTTGCAAAGCCCAGGGCAGCCCCCTGGGACCCAGGGCTGCTGTTTGTTGTCAGAGGGGATGAGAGGCCACTTCAAACACAACAAAACAAACTTCTCACTAAAGCCACATCAGTGCCATTAATCCTGGAATGGGTTTGACCTGCTCTTTGCAGCAATTCCTTAAATCTCACTTAAGCTGAGCAGCACAAAGGGGCTGCCTGCACTCTCCAGGGACTGGGGTGACCCCAAATCTCAGCCTGAGCTTGGATGGGCTCCCCCTGAAATGAGGGTGGGACAGCACAGCCAGCTCTGCCCCTCACTGCTTCTGTGATTTCTGGCAATGCCAGGCTTACAGGAAATTCATTTCTTGAGGAGGAAAAAGCCCCAGCCCGTGTTCAGGTGCAGATCTGACTGATGTGGATTTTGTGCCAGCATCCAGTGATGCTCTGCCCTGGATTCCCTCCCTTCTCTGCTCCCATTTGCACTGGAATTACTCAGTGTCACACATGTGGATAATTGCCATGAACACTGCAGCACTGCAGTGCTGTCAGAAGGGCAAATTTCCATCCCCCTTCCCTTCTATTTGCCACTGGGAAATTCTGTGCTCAGCCCTTTGGAGGAGCCATCCATGGGCTGGCCTAGCTCCAAACTCCCCAAACCTTTTCCCCCAACACAGACCAGAATTAGCAGCTTTGGACAGCCCAAATCTGCCCTTATCAGGATTTTCCCTGCTCTTGTGCTGCTGCTTTTCATCCCAAACCTTATAGAGTCTAAGCCCAGTTCCAAATTATTACAATGAACGCCCATAATTCTGTGTATGGTTATTAAAAACATAAGTAACTAGTCTGTTCTAGACTTGCAAAGTTCCTATTAACTTCTAAAAGCATTTAGGTTCCTTTTTTGTTGTTTTTTTGTTTTTTTTTTAATTAAATACTGGTGGAAAAATATTTGCTTTATAAAACAGCCTCAATTTGTCACTATTTAATCACTGTACATCTCCTTGCACTCACTTTGTGAAGCTGAGAGATTCCCAGTCTCCCTCCTCATCCTTTCTTTTCCTCAGAGCATCCATTTGGTTTTCTCCTTTCTCGTTTCAGATTTATCTCTGCTTTTTGCTGGCACCTTTTTTGTCCTCTCAGATTTGGTGGAACAGCTCCAGTGTCTTTAGACTCCAAAATTTCCCTTTAGTGTCGAGCAAGGGTTCATGCACTCCCATTTTATAAGAGGAACAAGGTCTAAAATGTTCATAAAAACTAAAATTCATGGCTTGAATTATAAATCTACTGGATATAAGAAAAAAAACAAGCAGAAAAGTCTGGTTGTCCATCAAGAATTCAACAATTTTTAAAAAGGGTCTGGAGTGGAGGTGATGGGAAGGAGGAGCCACTGCTTATGAGACAGAAGGAAGAATTTCAATTTCTTTCCATGTCTGCCCCAGAAACCTGATTCTTGAACTTATTTCACCAGGAAACAGGGCCATGACATTGCACAAAGAGGCCAATTTCACCCCATAGCATGGACAGACTATCTGCTTGGGGAGAATACATTTTATATTTTGAATGTACAAATCTAAATATATGCAAGTGGGACTGCCTGGAGCAGCAGCAGAGCCAGGGCAAGCAGTTTTTATTCTTATTTAAAGAGCAAGTTGAAATAAAGGTGGGGAGTGTATTCCCAAATATTTTGGGTTTTCTTCTGCTATGAGAGATTTCCAGACATGAGATTTAATTTCTGCTTTTATTGCTGAAACCCTGCTAGTCCAACAGCACCATTAGGAGTTTGTCCCTGAGTGGACACAGAATTTATCCCAAAAACTCACTCTGGAAATGCTGAACTTGCTTCCACACCTAAATCCCCAAGCTGTGAGGAAGGAAAAGTGGAAATGAGAAGGAAAGAGTTGGTTGAAAGAGACAGATGTACATTCCCATCTCAGACTGTTCCAAATCCTCAGCTGCCCCACACCTCTCACTGAGAATTGCAATCGAGGTCCTCATCTCATTGTGTCCCTTACAGGTTAAAATTTTATATTTTTAAACTCCAACACACGTACACAGAGAGGGAAATTCCCTCTGCTGGCATTCCCAAAGGTGTGAGGAGCAGAATTTCTGGGCTCTGAGGCTGGGGCATGAAATTCTCTCATTTTTTAACTTATTTTTAACTGTCTGATCAGCTTTCAGGTAGGAGCATGTCAGGATCCAGATTAATTCATGCAGAACCCCATCATCATCATCATCATCATCATCATTTCACTCCCAAGGTTGCTGTGCTTGGAATTCCAGTTATGACAGGAATTCTGCACATATTACACAGATTTAGAAATGGCATCAATAGAACACTTAGGGCCTTATTCATCAAACAATGAGTCATTCTGGCATTCCACTCCATCTCATCCCAGTCCTTACAGAACTTCTGTGCACAATTTTGACTCTGCTTAATGCATCTGATTGAGGAGGGTGGCAGCAGAGTTTCAGCTGGGTGTGGAAATAGATGGAACTCGCTGGTTAAAAACAAAAAAAAAACAAAAAAAAGGAAAAAATCCCTCTAACAATGAAAGTTTCATCTTCCACAAGCATCAGAGCCATGTGAGAACACAGAAGCAAAAGAGAATCTGCCATGACACCACTGTGAGGATTTTCTTGCTGCCCAGCAAGCCAGAAGAATAAAATATTTCAGAATGCACCACTTGAGCAGCAATTCTGGGCAGATCATTTCAGTGGTGCTCTACAAGAGGCTTAAAAGCTTCCCTTAATATGCACTTTACAACTGTGGCAAACTAATGATGGTGCAAGACCACAAAATATTTCCCAAATCATTTCCCTAATGACCTAAAGCATTCAGATGGGCTGCTTGCATTTTCTGTGTGTGATTTAAATGAGGATTGAGTTGAAAATTAAAGATTAAGAGTCACCTGTGTCTCAGGAATGCACCTGCATTACCAACAGTGCAGAATGCCTACACAGCAAATGCAGGGTGATTTTTGGGTCAGTACTAAATTAATCTAGGCAGAGCACATCCAAATATGGGTTTTTTACCATGCTCTAGCAGCTGAAATACAAAATTTTTAGGGATCCACTGGTTCCCAGCCTGTGGGAGCTGGAACTGTGGTCATTCAATCCAGGTAAACTGGGATATGCTGCAAAATATTCAGAATTTTTAAACTGAGAGATCTCACAAATTATTATTTTACCTCCTCTTTGTCCTTTCAACTTCCTTCCTGACTGCTGGATGCATGGCTGGGATTTCTGGGTGTGTGGCTGGGATTTCAGGATGCATGGGTTGGGATTTCTGCAATTCCTGCAAAGCTGGAGCACAGCACCCCTGGAAGTCACTGCTCTTCTCTCAGCTCTGACTGGGATCAGAAAAGAGTCTCAGGAGTTGTTGGGAAGGAGGAAGGCACAGACACAAAACTGTACACGAGGAAAGGAGCTGTGCTTTCATTGGGAACCATCCCCAGACCTCACAATCTCTTTGGATGTTTGCAGTTCCCTTCATTACACGTGTAAGCATCAGTGCCTATTTTTGGTCTTTATCCCTAAAAAATCCCAGGAAATTTGGAATCTCCCTCCCTCCCCAACCCTCCCTGTGGCTCAGTGCCCTCCCCATGGTGGTGCAGGAGGAGAACAGGGATGTGAGAGCAGTGTGCCATCTCCTATCCATGAATTCCCACCCTTGATTTCTGCTCCTCCCCTGCACCTTCAGGGACCCAACACGAGGTGTTTTACAAAATTTACATTTCCCCATGGCAGCACAAACACTTCTCTGGCAGGTGGATAGTTCACATTCCAGTGGAAAACAGTTGCTATCTCCCTGGCTATCCAGAGGCTGAACTGAATAAAAATTGGGACTGGAACCCAAGGAACACAGGACACTTTTGTGCCTTCCCTGCTCAAGCTGAGCAAAACAAACCCAGCAATTAAAGGCAGGGTGAGCCACCTTCCTTTCTGCTTCCTCCTCTCCTCATTTGCAGCTCCTGAGTTGTTCCTCTCCTCGTTGCAAAAGGTCCAGAACTGTAACAGTGCCACGTTCTCCTGGAAATCCACTTAAATGGCACATGATGGAAGCCATATGATGGGAGCTTAATTACACAGGGGGCATATGGAAGGCATATGACATAAGGACATATGGAAGGCATATGATGGAAGGGCATCCGAGGACATATGATGGGAGTCTAATTAATTGACAATACATTCCTCTCATCAGGGGGAGAGCTGGAATGCTGTTTTGTTCAGAGGGAAAATATGCACATTGAATTATGCTCACCACTGACCATTCTCCTTTTTAATGACGGCTCCTCGGGTTTTGGAGCGGGGTGGATCTTTTCATTTACATCTCATAGAATTAATATAAAGTTGTGTGTGACAGGATTGTTCTAAATAATCGTTAGTTTTTGAACCTCCTGATGTTTTGAGGGTGCAGAGAAAATCTGAAATGTTACCACCAAAAAAAAAAAAAAAAAAAGAGCCTGTTCTTACTTGAGTTTATTAAGCTGCTCCTAGAGAAGTCCTAAATAGGTTAAAAATCTACCAAAAAAATAAAAATAAAAAAAGCCTGTTCTTACTTGAGATTATTCATAAAGCTGCTCCTAGAGAAGTCCTAAATAGGTTAAAAATCTATCAAAAAAAAAAAAGAAAAAACACCCTGTTGTTACTTGAGATTATTCATGAAGCTGCTCCTAGAAAAGTCCCAAATAGGTTAAAAAACCACAAAAAAAAAAATAGAGAGAGAAGAACATGTTCTTATTTGGGATTATTCACAAAGCTGCTCCTAAAGAAGTCCCAAACAGGTTAAAAAACCCAACCCTCATGGAAAAAAAAATCCACTCTGCATTGGATGGGAATCAATGCAGCTGAAAATTTGCACTTCCATCTGCAAAAAGATTTATGGGGGGGAAATAAGGTAGTGCCTAGAACGTGCCAAGAAGATTCCTCATTTTGGAACTACCTGCATGTGTTTGGGGCATGTGCCTTCCTGAAACAGAAGCAGCCTTGTGTTATCCCAGATCCTGCCCTCATCCTGAGGAGCTGCACAGCTCCAAACCATGGCACTGCTACCTGGAGCCTCTTTGAAAGCAAAAAGGGATAAAATCCCATTAATCCACTCTTGGAACAGCTCAAAAGTGAGCCCTGAGCAACGCTCACAGTTTCTCTTTGCATTCAGCAAACGGGGATTTGCAGATATTCCAGTTTTTAAGAGCCATTTTACCAGGAAAAACACAATTTCTGGGTTATTTAGACACCTTGAAACATCATTATCATGTTCACACTTTCAGATCGACCCAATGAAATGAACCCAGTGCCTGCTCTTTATTTTTATTCACTAACTGAACAAGTTTAGGAAGGGACAGAGCCTCTTATTTCTGGGAACTCAGCAAACCTTGCCAGAATTACTCATAGAGAGAGTGAAAAGATCTAAGTTCAGGTCCTGGGCCCTGACCAAGGGTTGTGGCCACCACCTTCACCCAGGCCCCCAGAGGACCTGAACCCTGAGTGCTGCCAACATCCAAATGTTCACTTTTCTGTTCCAACTTTACGAGAGTTTCAAGGGTTTTTCAGGTCTCCAATATTCAGGCAAATAAAACCATGGATTTCAGGAGCAGCTGGGTGATTTGGATGTTCCCAATTCCCTTCAATTCAGATTTGTAAAGCACATCAGAAATTTGGTTTTTTTTTGGTCCCAAGGGTTCTCCACAACATTTGGGGTGTTCCCATCTCCCTACAATTCACATCTGTAAAACACATCAGAAATTTGGGTTTTTTTGGTCCCACAGCTTCTCCACAACATTTGGGGTGTTCCCAATTCCCTGAAATTCAGACTTGTAAAACACATCAGAAATTTGGGGGTTTTTTTTGGTCCCAAGGGTTCTCCACAACATTTGGGGTGTTCCCAATTCTCTGCAATTCAGACCTGTAAAACACATCAGAAATTTGGGTTTTTTTGGGGTGTTCCTCTGCTCCTTCACCCCAACTGCCGGGAGGGAGAAGCAAACCAGCTCTGCTGGATGCATCAACCTTTGAAACACCCAAAAACCCCCTAAAACTCCCCATTTTAGCTGAGATATTCCCAAACTGTATATTCCCAAGCTGGTACTTTCACCAAAACCCTGCAAGGCTTTACCTGGAATCATCAGCCTGGCTTAACTCCCAGTGTAGAATTAACTGAGCCAGTCAAAGACTAATGGGAAGGGGAAAAAAAAAACCAGGATATTTTTACCTTTGGAGACTTGTGCTTGCTGACCACGAAGGCAAGAACACTGAGAGGTTGCCATGGTGCTTTTGGGGAATGTTAACACCGTGCTTGCTGCTCGGGGGCTAATGAAGGAAGACAAACATCACTGGATTTGCTAAAAACTCAATCCCACAGCATCAACAAATAGCAAGTAACACTTATAAAATGAATGCTTTGATAATTCTAGATGGAAATAAGGTTTTTTTTCCAGCTTGTCTTACCTGTTTTTTCCTGTTCCATGTGTCCAGAGCACAGTGCTGAGGGTTTTTGGTCGCTGCTCACGCCGGTGTGTGCAAGACCCAAGGAAAGCTAGGAGGTTGTACAGTTATCTCCCTTGGTGTAATTCTAAACTATACAACCTACTACCTCAACCTGGATGCATGCAGTCAAAAATTCATAATCTCAGGGGCTTCTAGTTACCAAAAAAATAATAAAAAAAAAAGCCTCCAAATCCTCAGTGGTTTAATTTAGAGGGAATAAACTGCTGGGGGAAAGACACCAGCCCCAGATTCAGCTTCCCACGATGGAAATGTGGTAAGACACAAGTCAGGGTTATTCCTGCTGGATTTGGACAAGATCATGGAGGTTTTCACACAATTTTTTCCCTGGCCAAAATAAAGGTGTTCTCCTTCCACAGCAGATTCAGAACATACACAGACTTTTAATTTTTTTTTAAGCATTTAAATTTGTCCTGACCCATCTTTTCCTTTCTGAACACACCACACTGACCTCGACCACGTGCCTTGGCTCCTGGATGTTTGAAAGATGTGCAGGAATGGGGTTGGGAGAGAAGGGGTTGAAATCCTGAGGTGAATTTGACCCTTGCACCAAAGTGTTCAAATGAACCACCCTGGAAAAGCAGCCAGAGCCTCCCTCAGCAGCCAGCCACGCTCCCTCCACAAGAAACACAATTTTAACTCAATTTTAACTCCATTTCAACTTGCATTAATCCCCAGCCAAACAAGTAGGATGTTATCCTTGTGACTCACTGCAGCACCCACCAAGGTAGCACTTAGAGCAGCAGGCTGCTTGTTTATTATTATTATTATTATTATTATTATTATTATTATTATTATTATTATTATCTCCAAATGTGCTGGTGGGGCTGGGGTGCTGCCCCTCAGGTGAATCCAGCCCTGGAAGGGGATTCCAAGGGAACCAAAGCTCAGGAATGAGTGCTGAGCTCTGTTCAGTGTTCTCAGGATAAAGCAGAAGTGCTGCTGGTGGAAAAGGCTCTGCCCATCTTTACACCCCAAGCCTGGCAGGAAATAAAGAATTCAGAATTCAGCCTGCAGCAGCAGGAGAATACCTGAGAAGAAATGCAAAATAATCTTTCTGCAATGTCTGAGTGCCCATGGTGTTGAAGGAATCCCAATTTCAAATGATTCCATATTGTGTAAAGTTTACTTGGAGAAAAGAGGGGAAATGCAGAACATTTTAGTGACCAGCAGAGCAGTCACTGTTCACTGTCTGATCAGTTAGAGCAGGGACCAAAGCACAGCTCTGGATAAGGAAACCACAGATTTCTGCTCCTGTGCTCCCACCAGGAGCTCTGTCCTTGTCTAAAAACATCCTGGGCCCCACTCCTCGATGCACCATCATCATTTCCATGCTCTGAGCAGCTTTTCTCCAACATGAAATCCAATTATTTAACTCCAGTACTTTTGTGGGAGGGAGTGAACCTGAGTGAGGCTGATGGAAAATCCCAAATCCTCCCCAATCTCTGGGTGACAGAGGAGACAAATTCCCTCTCAGACTTCCAAAAACAACCTGTTCCACATTTTGCAGCTACAAACAAAACCATTTCAGTGTCACACAGGTAAACCACTCGTTTTCTACAACTTAATCCTGCAAGTATTTTTGTGCATCTCAATCTTGTAATACCATAATTGAAATTGTATAAATTATTATATATAATGATATATAAAAATATAATATATATTATATAAATAATCAGTTTATAAACTGATTATTGATCAGTTTAATGAGAAGGTGCTATTAACACTGAGATTGACACCTCTTGCAAACCAGGTATTTACAAACAGAGCTGAGGAAAAATACAAAAACTCTCCAATAATTTTCTCTAAAATGGAAGGCAGAGAGAGGTAGAGGGTTTTGTTTCATTTGTATACTCAATTCAGCAAAGGAATTTTCATGGATAAATTATAATAATGAATTCCTTACTTTAGATGTAGGCCAAAATAATAAATTTTTCTCAGGTTGGCCAATGCTAACAACTCCCTACCTCTCCTTGCTGCTCTTCCATATCCACAAAGAGACTCCAAGAACTTTCTAAACACCAGAAAAAAAAATTTCTGTCTCAGCCTTTGACACCTAACTCACCCTCTGGGGTCAACTTTGAGACATCTCCTCATCCTGCTGCATAAATTACCCTGAAATTTCCCCCATTTATGGCTTCATCACCCACTACAGGTGTGTGGGAACCCAAAACATCCCTCTGGGTGCCCTGGATGGTTCCAGACCCTGGCAGGGGGCTAAGAACCCCTGTGCCTTTGATTTTAACCCCTGGGAAAAATTACCACCCTTACATGAAGAATTACAAGTCACAAAAAATAAGTAGAGTGTTAGTTAGATTATTACAAGGTGAAAAAGTAGGTTTTTAAGATTGTTTATAATAAGGATCTGGGGTCAAGCTGGAGGAATCTGGGCGTGTTCTGTCCTTCTTTCTCCTTCTTCCTGCATCCATCTTTTGGGTGATGTTGGCACTTTTAGATTGGTTTAGAGCAGAACCAGACTGTACAATATAGGTGATAGGTATTGGAAGATAATTGTAAATAATGTTGATGTAGTTTATAGTATAAAAAGATAATGCCAGCCCAGGGTGGGCAGTGTGCCTGGGGCTGAGCTGCTGAACGGACCTGGGCTGGGCAGGGAAAGAACTTTGAGATGAGATAAAATAAACACCTCTGGGAACTACAGAAAAGTCTCCTGACTCTTTCTCCAGTGCTGGGCTGGAGCACAGAGACTCTAAAACAACACAGGTGGGCTCAGGTTCAACAGGGACACCACTGAGCACTGAGGTGTTCTGCTCCCTCAGAGCTTGGACAGCTGGGAGTGCATTTGCAAAATCAGAAGAGCTGTCATTTCCAGCAGGAAAAGGGCATTGGAGTGGCGCTGTCACTTAGAATATCTGCTGGAACAAGGACAGGAAGAGCAGAGTTTGGGAACTGAGCTAAAACTGAACCAGGAGCAGCCCCATGGCCATCCCTGGTGTCCCCTCTCCTGGGAGCACTGGGGACAATTCCCCGTGGTGGCACCGAGCTGCCTGTTTGTTTTCTGGTGATTCCTGTCAATTATGTCTTTACCCAATTAGCACAATCACACCTAATTATGCAATTAGGGCGAATCTCTCCTCTAATGGCCACGTTCAGTTGCGATACCTTATCGATGGCAGAAGTTCTCCTTGAACTCTGTGTTCCCAAACCAGCTCCTGGGGCCCCAGTGCCTTTTGTCTGGGACCCCTTTTAGGCCCCTTGCTGTTTGCAGAATCCCAGAAATGATTTCACACTGCTGGGGACAAAAGGGAATCTCTGGCCCAGCCCAGCTTTATTTTAAAGCTGCAGTGTAATTAAAAAATTGTGTCTTTGCTCTGTGATTCCTGAAGGAAACGTGACTCCAGCTGCTGTCCCACCACAGAAATGCTGGGATTCACATCCAGTGAATAAGATCTATTTTCAAAAAGAGAGAGAATGCCACTGGAACAGCTCTTCTTTCCAGTTCCCACCTGCCCCCAACCTCAGACACACCAGCTCTGAATTTAGTCTGGACTGGGAAGTCTCTGATTTATTGCCTGTTCCCTCCACAGGCTTCAGGTGAGAGGAAAATTCACAAACCTGCTGCCCCTACCCACATTTCCTATTGAATTTCCCCAAGGGTGAGGTGAGAATCCCAACCCAGAGCTGATTTTTGGGAATATCCCACAGAAAAGCAGGGGTGCAGAGGGCAGAATATTCCCAAATAATGCCACAAAACATGAATCCCCTGCACTAAATCACATTATATGCACATTTATATGCATTTACAGACCTACTGACTTTGACCAGGGTTCCAGCAATGGACACTCAGTACAGATGGCCAAAGAAGCTGAATTTTGTCTCATTATAATCAGGAAAACCATGGGCTGAGGTTTGGCTCTGAATCTTTTGGGCTGTGAATGATGCAGAAGAAGGAGGAACCCACCTTCCCTCTCAGATCCCAGGCAGGGTTTGCCAAGGAGGGGGTGGGAAAGCAGAAAATGCATTTCCTTAAGTCATTGAGCAAAAAATAAATACAAAAACCCACAAATGCCATCGTTCCAGTTGAAGGGCTGAAATCCCATTTGCCAAATTTCAGCCTGGAGTGATTATTTTTTTTAATTTTTTTTTTTTAGAAACCTCAGACAGGAGGGAGTTTGACACTGGAAATGCTGACATGATTCCTGCTGGTCACCTCATTCCTTCAGCTTGATTTGGTGAAACTTTATTAAAATAATAAACTTTATTTATTATTATTCAAAGGTTTAGAGCTCCTAGAATTCTGGCAAACTCACTAAAAAGGGCTGAAAGACCACGAGGGACCAAGTAGGGACAGAAGCCTCATCTGGGCTCAGCTGAAATCCAGGGAAAGTAAATATTGTAAATATTTTGAAAGCTTTCCAAAATTTTCCAGCTCATGACAAAAACTGTGCCTCAACTTTCAGAGCCAGGCTTGCAGCAATCTGAAGGTTTGCTCAATATTCCATTTCAACCTCTGGGCCTTTCCAGGGGAAAGGTGGCCAGGCTCTCACTCCTGAACCAAATGTGGCTTTTGAGAGGAGCTGCAGCATCAGCTCTGGGCGAGACAATAAAATTCAAACAATTTAAAATTAAACACCCCATGCTGGACCTAAGGGTGGCTCAAGTAGGAAGTGCTGATGACTCTAAATGACCCCAAATTTTTTTTTTAATTATTTTTTGGGTTATCCCAGGCCTGCTTTGTGACTGAAACCCTGCACAGCATGAGCTGGACCTGGACCTGCATGCTGAAAAATAAAGAACTGACAGGAAGCTGAACCAAAACCTGGTGGATTGCTGGGGCTGGATTTCACCATGAACCTGCAAAAACACAACCAGAGCCCCCCCAGCCCAGCTGGAGCAATTCCAGCTCAGGGAATGCCACTCCTGAAGCACAGAGCATTCCTGGCTCAAGGGCAGGTGTCCTCCCCTAAAAATCCCCTTCTTATTTTCCCCTTATTTCCTCCCTTCCTGATTAGAAGCAAATAAACAAAAAGAGAGGGAGGAGGGGGAAAAAAAAAAAATCAGATTACTGAAATAACCAGAATACTGAAATTTATCTGCCTTTTAAGAGTTTAACCAGATTTGATTATCTGAATAAGAGTATTTGGATCCGGTTCAAATTCCAGGGTACACAATTCCATTCTGCTTATCACGAATCCCATTTGCCACTGCATATGGTTATTCTAATTACCCAAGTGCTATTGTGTGCTCCTCTGCTGACAAGGGCTCACTGTGCTCCTCACCAGGCTGGGAAAGGAGGGAACACACAAATAAATTCCTTTTCCATCCCTCAGTGGGGACCAGGAGACCTCACAGGTGATCTGAGGCAGCAACAGGAGTGAGACATGACCATGATGGTTTGAAGGAGATAAAGATGATTTACCAAATATTAAAATTAAAAAAAGAGAGAGATTTGGGAAAGCTTTGCTTCCTCAGAGAAGAATTTCTGCTGCTTTCAACTCTATCAAAGGAAACAAGCACAGCAGAACCTCCCCAGGTTTTTTTTTTTTTTTTTTCTTTTTGCCTCTAAAGCAGCCACTCTGCCCATTTCCAGAGAAACGAGCTGTATTCATTAAGGGACTGATTTTTGGAGAGGATATTGGGGCATTTTGGGGTAATTCCTGTGTCCAGGTGCTCTGGTTTGATTCCAGCAGTGCCTCCCATGGGGTGCAGGGCTCTGAGCCCCAGCAGCTCCCTGTGCACCAGGGACAGGTGAAGGGAGCTCTGGATCAAAGCTGCTGCACAAATGCAAGCTCCTCATCCACAATGGGAAGGGAAAATAATAATAATATTAAAAAAAAACCTTGTAAGAAAAGCTCAGGTAGGAGCTGCACAGACTCCAATTATTCTCCTCCATCCTAAAATAAAACACATTTCCAGGTTCTTCCCATCATTTTGTCACGTTCCAGTTTCACTCAAGAACTTAATGAAGGGCAGTGGAACACAAGCAGCAGCAAAGAAATACAAATTCAGGCTGGGAACACAATGCAGTGCTTTCCAAAAGGCTGGAAAACAAAGGGGCAGGGGCAGAATATGGGAGGCTGCAGCTAAAAAAGAGCAGGGGGGCAGTTTAAAAAGAGACAAGCTGAAATGCATTTTAAAACTCAGTAAGAAGAGGTTTTGTTGGATAAGCTGAGCTGCCAGAGGAGCTTTCCTTGGCACCCTCCCTGCACGAGTCAAGAGCCTCCAAGAGGCTTCCTTGGACCTGTCCCACAAAGCTGAGGCCACAGAATCCCCAAACTCACCCCAAAAATCCATTCAGCAGACAGAAATAACTCCCTGCTCCTCCTCCCACAGACCTGCAGCTCACCCCACTTCTGCTGCCACTGCTCTGAAGTTTCTTTTCTAAGCACCCAGCTGTGTTTAGCCCAAGCCTCTCACCAAAAGGAGGGGAAAAAAAATCAGATATTGATTAGCAGAGAGAAATTGCACTGAAATATTTCACAGAGAAGAAGAAAAAGAAATAAATCTGTTTCTTCTTTCATTTTTTATGATTCAAGTATTGGTTTCCTAATAAAAAAAAATACCGAACCAAATGGTGGTGGCTCATTTTGGGATATATCTGACCCAATTCCCCTGCCAGGACTCTCCAAGCAATGTCACCTGAGGTGCCAGAACATCCATGACAAATTCCAGGCTTTTCTCAGCCCACCCTACCCCAAATGGCTTCACAGAGGAGAGCCCACCCTACAGAAATGTGGATTTTATTGGGTTTTCCCAGCTCCTTCCTCCTTGGAGCTCCGACTGAACGAGCCCAAGCTTCCCTTGGGAATCCAGCACCATGAACATTCACAGCATTTAAAAAATCAACCCCAAACCAGCACAGATTATTCACAGATCTTCTGGGAAAAGCAATTTTTACTGTCCCAACCTCCTCCTGCTCATCCCATCATGGATGGAACAACGTCCACCCTCCAAATCCCAGAGGGGAGCTTGGCTCCAGGTCCCTGTTCTGGGCAAAATCCCACCACAGAACAGCAAAAGTTCTGCTTTCATTCCTTGATTTCCCATCCAAACATTTGGGGAATATGGAGGAGCAGCTTTTATACCCAGCTTTACATCACACAGGAAACCAAAATGCAATTTTTTCCTCTCTTTTTTTAAGCCTGGTTTCAGCTCACAGGGAGAAAGAAGAGTGGTTGGATTTCTCTGTGACTTCATTTTAATATAACAAATAGAAAACTTCTATAATAAGCAGAAAACATATAGAAAACTCTGGAAATTCAGCAAACAGGAGAAAAAAAAAATTTTTTTGGCCTACAGCAGCATGTGTCAAAGCAGCCAAGTTCAAACCCAGAGAAATTTAAAAGTGGAAATGCAGAGCAAATCTTTGGTGGAATTAACACTGAAAGCTGCTGGAAAGAAATAGTCAGACTTTATTTTGAGTTTACAGCCTAATTATTTTCATATAGAATCTGTACATTGGGGTTTTAAAAAATGACTTCTTCAAAAAGAATTGTTCCACTCTCCCAACTTTAAAGGTTCCTTTTCCACAGCAAACTTTGCACTGCCTGAATCCATATTTTTTTCCTGCCCTACCACTTCTGTTGGACTCTCCAGCATTATTATTTTCTCTGAAAAACCATTTGAAAAGACACAAATACCATGAAAGTGGGAGGAATGGGATGCTATAATAAAGTGATTTTTGAGAGAGGAGTTGGAGGGCCAAGCCCCTCCTGTGTCAGAGAAGGGATTCCAAGTTCCTGGATGGACAGGAGAAGGGATTGCTCCTCTCACAAACTGCTGCACTAAGCAAGGAAAGAACAGCTCCATATTACATTAGAAATGAAATTATTTAATCTTATTTTATTTTACCACATCCCCATCACCAGAGCAGGGCAGGACATGGGTGGGATTTAATTTCTTCAGCCTGATGTCAGATGAACTCCCCCCATCCCCTTTTTCCTCAGAACCAACCAAGCACAGCACCTGCCCAGAGCTCAAAGCTGAGCTGATAATTGCAGCACCACTTTTATATTCCTCTAAATAAAATAATAATAATAAAAAAAAAAAAAAAGAAAGAGGGAGGAGGGGGGAAAAGGAGGAAAGGGTGAAGAATATTTGGAGGTGAAGAGCAGCAGCACCCCAGGGTGCTCTTGCCAGCCAGCACAGACCTATAGATACAAGCTTGTGTGGAATATGAGCACAAGTTCGGATCTACGGGTTTGTGGCAGCAGGCAGGGATTTCTGCTGCCACTGCCAGGGTTTGGGCTCACTCCTGGGAGGGGATGGAAAGAGGAAAAGCTTTTCTGCACGTGGGATTTCTCAGTTTTAGCCAGCAGCCTTCGTTCTCTCACACCTTAAAGCCCCTCCTTGGAGGGTGGGGGGCAGAGTGGATTATTGGTTTTGTTCATGAAGCCACAGATTCCTGCATGCTTTAAGAAAATTAGCAAAATGAAATAAAATGAAGTTTTTAAACCAACCAAAATAAAGCTGATCTGTGGTTCTTCCTCCCAAGCACTTTGGTGGACAGAATTTCTGGTGGTTACACAGCACTGAGGTTATTGAATCAACAAGCAGCATTGGAGGTGGATCACTGCAACAGGGTAGGAAATCATCCAGAAATTGGGGATATAAACAGAATTCCAATACACAGCCATCCCCCCCATCCTGCAAAAAGTTGTTTCCATTCTGGCAGCCTGGCTGAAGCAGGCAGAAGAAACAAAGGCGTGAGAGTTGTTTTAACTTTCAGAGAAGTCATTGCTGGGCTGGGGTTCTGCTTTAATTCTATTTTTAAAGGCAAAAAACAAAACCCCTGTCACTGCTAAACAAGCAGGAAATTCCCCCTAACCCCAACTCTGCATTTCTTCCACACAGACAAATATAAAAGTTCTTTAGGATTTTTCTAAAAAAGCTGGAAAAGCAAAGTTTTGCCACTACAAGGAGGTGACCCCTCCTTCCCCTGAGGTTTCCAAGTTTTCTGTCCTGTGCAAGGAAAATTTCTCATTTTATTGGTGGGGAATCAGCCTGGAGAGCAGCCTGGCTGGTGGAGAAAATCACTGAGATCAACTCCTGCTCAAAGTGTCACCAATTTTTCACTTTCTTCAGGAGACAAACCACATTCATGCAAATTAATATTATCCTCTGTAAAATCAAACAGGCACCACTTGGGGGAAAAAAAATGCTATTTGGGTGCTGTTAGAAAATTCCCTTCTTTTTTTTTGGTGCAGGTTCTTAAAATAAATCACTTCAACCTTTGCAGCCTGGTAAATATGCAATTATCAAATACAAATTTCCTTTATTTGGAATCGCTGGGCGGCAAGAAACTCCTGTTATAGACATTAAACTTTCACCATCTGCCCAAAGGTTATCTAAATTCATCCTCCAAGTTTAGATTCCTATGCTGACACTCACCTTAAAAGAGTCCAGCTTTTCCCAAAGTTTCCACCAGCCAAAATTCCTGCTGCAGCATCTTTCAAAAATCCTGGGCTGGGATTTTGGGGTGGGCAAAGCTCAGTCCCTGCAGTGCTCCAGGCTGCAGGGAGCACAGGGATTGTGCCCTCCTTGGGAACAGAGCTGCAAATGGAACACAACAAATGTTACCCTGCCAAAAATAACCCCAGCCCTCCACCACAAAGCTCATTTATTGCAGGCAGCCTGAGTTCAGCTCCAGGTTGTGCAGCAGGGCTGAAGGTGCAAGAGCAGGGCTCAGCTGGGGCTGGGTGCATCAGGATTTCTTCCCATGGCAGGGAATTTTATCCTCAGTCTCACTGTGTTGTGCAAAACTTTGTGTTCATATTTATTTTAACCCTAATATTCTTTAAATTCAGTTATGTGAGTTAATTTGAATGGCTCTGCCTGAGAAATACTCGATTTTTTTCATATCTCACTGAAATACCTAAGGTAGAGGGGAGGTTACATTTTCCTCATTTTATCTTTTTCCAAAACTTTTTTTTTTTCTTTTCTATTAATTCCTGAGCTAATCTCCTTTCCCTGGGATAGGTTAAATCCATGAAGGAAACCAAATTGTGAATTTTTTCACAGGACACGTGTCCCCAGCTCTGCCTGGAGGGAACACCCAGAGCCAGACCTTGGAGGAGCCCAGCACAAGCTCCAGGAAAGCTGAGATTTGTTGGGATTTGTTGGGAAAACCAACCCTTTTCTCCCTGCTGCACCTCCCACTCCCCACCTGATTGGCTTTTCCAGCACAAAAGGGAAAAAGGAGAGTTGGGATCCATCACCAGAGCTTCACTTGGGAGGGAAAATCGGCAGAAAAAGGGGAAAAGCAGCAAGAGCTACCCCTGAAAAAACTCCAGAGAAATCCCCACTATAAATCTGATTTTGCCCCTCCTGAAAGCCCTGGAGGATGGAATTCCATGGCACTGTAAATTACAAATATCCAGGAGCTAACCTGCTGCTTTTGGAAAAGAAACTCCTGGACAAGCCTTAAGACAGCAAACTGATAAATGCAGCAGCAAAACAGCAGTTTGGTTTGCTGAAAAAGGCAGATTTTTAATTTTTCCTGTTTTAATGAGTGCTGCTTTTTAAACAGGAATCTCACTTGTATCCAATATATTCAGGGGGAATGAAAGAAAACCCTGGATTTGCCAAGATGTGGGGTTGGGAAGGTTTCCCCACCCTGATTGATCCCCCAGCTATTGCACCTTGTGAAAACCTGATGAACATCCACACAGTGGCAGAAAATCCATCAGAGGCAAACAAATCAATCTGCATCAGCCTGGAATGCTAAGATTCCAAATTAAAAGTTTCAACCTGTACATTTATTATTTCTGATCTCTTTATACTGAGCATATTTTGCTTCATTATTAATTTTACAATATCAGCAATCACAAGCTCAACAAGGCTTTGGTACGTGGGACAGCCGAAAACACAGAATATTTTTGTCAGCAACAACCCAGTACAAAGCTGGTATTTTAGAGATTTATATCCAAAGGAATATAGAGGGAAATGTGGAGAAATAAAATCCCTAAAGACCTAACACTGGGGTTTGTTCTGTGGGTGGTTTCCTTGCAAACCACAAAGCAGAAATGCCCTGTCCAGGAAAATCGATCACTACGGAATGCATTGTGTGCCTGAGCAAAAATCTGTTTGCAGCCATTTCATCCTCCTGCCCCGAAATTCAGGCAAATAAGAAACACAGCTATGAAATAATTCCATTTCTTTTTCCCCCTACATTTTTAACCCCAATGTAATTAGGCCTGTAAATAAATAAATAAGTAATAAATAAATAAATAAATGTATTTATATATATACACACACATGCACTCTATCCTAGCTTTAAAGAGCAACTCCTTAAGGATTTCTGTGCTTGAAATAATTGGAAGGAATGAGAAGGGGAAGGGAGATCCTGCCTGAGAATCCCAGTTACCTCAGCAGCACTCTGCAGGTTTCCTATGGAACGTGCGCTGCCATATTGCTTAGGCCCAGCTCCTCGGGAGCGTGTTCTGCAAGACAAAATGTTCATGGATATTTGTATGGCATTTTTTCAAGGAATGGACACTGTTTTCCTACACCCAGAGGCTACAGCTTTAGGAGCAAAAAGAACAGCCAAGCTCCTATGAGAGAAATTCCCCTCCCAATATCCTCATTTTTAATATTTTTTTTTAATGATTATTTTCCATGTCCCACCTCGAATCAACCCACTCACGCCTTCCCCCGTGGAAATAAAACACTCCTTGTACCACAAGCACTGCAGAACTTTTGCCAGTCCCATTCCCACCAAAGCCATTCAGGAAAATAAAGAAGCGGGGAGGCGAACGCCTTCCCTGGCAGCCAGCAACGCACCGACTCCTGCAAGTCATCACTTCTCATCTCCAGATCCTCAGCCCAAAAAAAGTCCAGCTGGAGAAAGCAGAACCACAGAGGAGCATCGTTACCTGCTCTGGAGGAGGCTCCCCCAGCAAGCTTTTTGAAGCTTGTTGACTCTTTTACCACTGACACAAGGAATAATTATTTCTCGGTGCCGAGCGATTGTTAAGAGAGGAGAAGCCCTGGCTCGTGGTGGCTCCGTGGATGCTATTCTTTTTGCACCACAGCAGGATTCTTGGCTGCCACTCCAAGCTGCTTTCACTTGCCAAGTTTTAAGATGCCGGTTTTGCCTTTCATTTTATTGTTCCTTTCGCAACGTTAAAGAGCGACTTAAAAAAAAAAAAAAAAAAAGAAAACTAAAAAAAAAAACCCCATGCACAGCTGCTATCGGGGAGGGGGGGAATTATTTGAATTTTGAAGAATGGAGACGAGGAAGGAGCGCGCTGTGATGTAACCACAACGACTCGCACAGAAATATTCCCAATATTGGGGGGGACGGGCCGGCTCCCGCTCCTGGCGTTTCCCCAGCACCAAACCAGGGAGAACAAAACCTCAAAGCAGCCAGAGCCAGCAGCACCCACGGCAGAGGTGCAGCTCCATCCTGCATCCTGCATCCTGCATCCCCCTCTGAGCACCAGCAGCACCCACGGCAGAGGTGCAGCTCCATCCTTCATCCTGCATCCTGCATCCTTCATCCTGCATCCTTCATCCTGCATCCCCCTCTCAATACCAGCACCCAGGGCAGAGGTGCAGCTCCATCCTGCATCCTGCATCCTTCATCCTGCACCTCTCTCCCAGCACCAGCACCCAGGGCAGAGGTGCAGCTCCATCCTCCATCCTTCATCCTTCATCCTGCATCCCCCATCCCAGCACCAGCAGCCAGGGCAGAGGTGCAGCTCCATCCTGCATCCTGCATCCTTCATCTCCCTCCCAGCACCAGCACCCACAGTAGAGGTGCAGCTCCATCCTTCATCCTTCATCCTGCATCCTTCATCCTGCATCCTCCATCCCAGCACCAGCACCCATGGCAGAGGTGCAGCTCCATCCTTCATCCCCCTCCTAGCACCAGCACCTCGATTTTTCACCCCCTCCAGGCTGCTCCTCCCCACGGAGGGTTTCCTGCTGAGGTTGGGGAGCAGCCTGCTGACTGAAGGATTTTCCCCCTGCACACCTCCAACCCTTTTTCTGTGCCAGGATTGACCCGTTCCCAAACGTGCCGGCCTTTCTTGGATGCGATGGCACCGGGAAGAGGCTCCACGGAAAAACCTCCCATCCCAACTCCCTGCAACACATTCCTGCAGTGTAAGCCACTGAGTTCCACTTGGAAATTGTTTTCATGATTTATCAATAGATCAATTTTTAAAATTTAAAAATAGTTTTCCCTTTTTTTCTGGTTTTTTTTCCTTTTTTTTCCCTTTTTTTTTTTTCTTTTTTTCCTGGGTTTTTTTCCCCTGTTTTTTTCCCCCTTTTTTCTGTTTTTTTTCCTTTTCTTTTTCAAATTTTTTTAAATTTTTAAAGATGTATTTAGATTTTTAATTTAATTTATTTTTTTAATCATTATTATTTTTTAAATCCCCAACTTCACCACCGAGGAGCTGCTTTATTTCATTTTCCTTGACGTAGCAACAAAACTGCCGGGACTGGTGCTAAGGCCCGAGCGCATTTAAATGAACAAACAGCAACAAAAAAAAAAAAAAAAAAAAAAAAAAAAAGTTGTTTGTGCTCCTTCTGGGGCTGGAATATGAAAATCATGATGGGGTTTAGCTCAGAGTGCAGGATTATGGAGCTCTGAGCAACCTCTGGGTGCTGCAGATGTTGGAGGGACTCAACCTCCAGATGTGGGCAGGGAAAATCCCCGCTCTGCTCTTGGCTTCCCAGAGCTGCACACACAAACCCTGCTGGCCACAGCTCCTTCTCCCAGGGCAGAGCTGCACAGAAGATGAATTTCATCCACCCCCAATTTCATATTTGAAGGGAAAACCCAGCCCTGAGTCCAAAGTTTCTGTGCAGAACCCACCGAGTCTCCAACAAAAGCGGCGCGGATGAATAAAAGGGGGAAAGCAAAACAGAAGCTTTGTTCTAAAGTGGAAGCAGAAGATGTGAAATTTCAAAATCAGATGGCTCGGGCTGTGATTTCTCTCATTTAAATGAACTGATCTGTTGCTAAACTGCTGCTCTGGTGCCAAGAAACTTTTAACTCCTTCGGCTCAAAGCCTGCTGCGTTCTGCTGCTTCCTCTCTCCTCCCAACCAGATTAAATCAGAGGGGAGAAGTGGAAAAGGGAGTGGGGGAGAAAAAAATCTGAGAGCATAAAAAGGATGGGGGATGAAACCCACAGGCAGCACACACAGACACAAAAGAGCCCCCGGAGCTCGGAGAACTTGTGCTGGACAAACAGCGAGGTTCTGGCTCCTGCAGAGCTCCCGAAACTTGGAGAGGAGAGAAAGGGCCTTGGAGCTCCCCAAGGGCACCTCCAGCAAGAGCCAGGGGGTAAAACCACCAGGAGCAGGAAAATCCCCAATCCCTGAAATCCCTGAGCTGCTCCATGGCAAAGGTTCACTTACCGACAATGCCAAAGCATTTCCAACAGAACCCCCTTCCCTACTCGTGTGAAAAAGAACAACCAAAAAAAAAAAGCTCTCAAAATCGGCCCTGAAAAATAGAAAATAGCTGCTTTGGTAAAATTTGGGTGAAAGTTCCTACTGTTTTTCCATTTGGTTTTGGGGTTGTTTTGCCCGCTTTAAAAAAAAAATTGAATTAAAAAAAAATTGAAGAGAGACGTGTTGTAATTAGAGGTAATTCCAGGAGAAAAAAATATTTATGTGTAGAACACACGAAAAAAAAAAAAAGGAAAAAAATTAAAGAAAAATATATTTCTATATCTCTGTATCTGCCACTTTCCAGCTCTGCTGCAGTTCCCCCTAAACTGCTGCTGCTTGCTCCAATCTGCTGCCTGCTTAACAACGGAATGACAGGCAACATCTGTTTGTATAGAAGCCAAGATCAAGCCTTCAAAATGTTTTTTGGCTCAGCTTCTTCTTTTTTTTTTTTTTCTTTCTTTTTCTACCCCCTCCCCTTAGAAGAAAAAAAATATAGAAGCAAAAGAAAAAGAAAAAGCGCCCAGGAAGATTTTGAAACGACTCAAGTGAGGCTGCAACTCTTTTCCCCTTGAGTTATTTCAAGGTACAGGACTTGGAGGAGAACTCTGCTTCTCTCCACCCTCCTCCCCTGCTCTCCCCACCCTTCAGCCTCTCTCTTGCCCCATGCTATTAATAAAGTATCACACAAACTGGGAAAAAAAAAATAATAATCCAACGTACCTTGATCCCTAAAAGGCCACTCCCTCCTATGGGGAGGGAGGGGGTTCTTCAGGAGGCAACTAAAAAAAAATTGCACGGGGAGGGGAATATGGGATTCAGGGACAGGCTTGCCACAATCCTCTCACCCTGGTGGTTTTTTGGTTTTTTTTCCTCCTCTCCTCCATTTTACAGACTGTTAAATATATTGTTTGCAAAATCAAAGGGGTTGTTATGAAATTAAAAAAAAAAAAAAAATGCGGGTGATTAAAATAAATAAGTCAAAAGAGAAAGAAAAAAAATTAAAAAAAAAAAAAAATCAGCCCGGCTCCAAATACAATTCCAATGAGTAACAATGTCAGGCTACTGCCAATTCTGTGGCAAATCGGGAGAAAGCACAATAATTCCACATGCTGAGATGTGAACAACTGGAAAGGAACCAACTCTCGGGAAGTCACAATGAAAACTCTCCCAGTGCCCCCACCCCCAGCCCCTCTGCCATCCTTTTCGGAGGGTACAGGGGGGGAATCTCTCCAGGGGGAGAGGAAAAAAAAAAAAAATAAAAATTAAGCCACAGATTTAACAAAAGGAAAAGGCAAAACAACACCAAGACCATCAACCGAAGCGTTTAAAAACTCGGGGAATGTTTTATTCGCTGGAGATTTGGGACAACGCTGCTGCATGCACATGTATGAAAAAATAAAAAAAAAAAAAAGAAAATAATCAGACAAGTTGCTAAGGAGACTTGTGTAAACTGGGAATCCAGGCACATTTGTGGCCTTTCCCCCCATATTCCATCTCGTATTCCGATCACGCACCACTGCGGCACGACTGCACCAATGCTCTGCATTAATCTTGGCCTTAAACGGGGCTGCCTGGCAGAGCAGAGCGTGTGCATGGATCATCTTTCAAACTTAACAAGTTAAAGGCAGCCAGGGTGGCGGTGGGTGGGGAGGGCTGGGGGGGCGGGGACCTGGCTGCTGAATATAAAATATAGAGCCCAGCTCAGTAAGGGGGTTTGAGAGAGGAAGTGTTATCCGGGCAGATATAGAACTGCTGCGTCTCTGCCTCTCCCACTCCTCCTGACAAAATCCCCGTTCCCTGGCAGGTGTCTGAATCCCTGCCAGATCTGACAATGTCTGACCCACTCGCTGCCACCAGACACTGGGGTCGTATATCCCATATCCCATATATTCCATATATCCCATATTCCATATATCACAAATATCCCATATCCCATATATCACAAATATCCCATATCCCATATATCACAAATATCCCATATTCCATATATCCCATATCCCATATATCTCATATATCACAAATATCCCATATATCCCATATATCCTGTATTCCATATACCCCATATATCCCATATCCCATATATCACAAATATCCCATATTCCATATATCCCATATCCCATATATCCCATATTCCATATATCCCATATATCTCATATATCACAAATATCCCATATATCCTGTATTCCATATACCCCATATATCCCATATCCCATATATCCACATATCCCATATATCACAAATATCCCATATCCCATATATCTCATATATCACAAATATCCCATATATCCCATATATCCACATATCCCATATCCCACATATCCCATATCCAATATATCCCCCATACCCCATATATCCCATATACCCCATATTCTATATATTCCATATATCCCATATACCCCATATTCTATATATTCCATATATCCCATATTCTATATATTCCATATATCCCATATATCCTATTTATCCCATATATCCCATATATATCCCATATATACCCCATATATCCCATATTCCACATATCCCACATATCCCATATATCCTATTTATCCCATATATCCTATTTATCCCATCTATCCTATTTATCCCATATATCCCATATATACCCCATTATCCCATATTCCATACATCCCATATACCCCATATATCCCCCATACCCCATATATCCCATCTATCCATATTAAACAACCTTTTTTCCCCTCCCCCTTTCAGTTGGATGTAATATTTTCACCCTTCCACTTTTAGGAAAGGGCAGATCAAATCAAAGGCTGAGCTGTTTGTGCCTGACCTTGTCTGGGACAGGATTAAACTTGGTGGGGTTTGCTTTTTGATTTTGCTGTCCCTTGCTTTGGGTGCAGGAAATCCATCTCTTTTCTTTTCTCCTTCCCTCTGTTCCCATCTCAAATCCTGTCCTGCTGATGGACAGCTCAGTGGGATCACTCAACACCTGCTTTTCCTGCTCCTTTTGTGCCCTGCCTTGGGGGAGATGGGGAATCCAGGAATCCACAAAACCAACACACAGGAAAAGCCAATTTCATGGGCTTGGAGCATTATCCCACCTCCAGCTCCCAAGGAAAAGGGGCTGGAATGAGGTGGGCTTTAAATCCCATCAAACCAACATCAGCCTGGGATTCTCTGATCATCCTGAAGGCAGCACATTCCACAACAGGAACCCAAAGTTCCCTAAGGAGCCTCATCTTTGCTTTCTAATCAAGACAAAAGCACAGGAGAGGGGATTCCTGGTCGATGCCATCCCAGCCAGGAGAAATATTCCATGAGTTGGGAGAAGGGGATCAACATTTGACTCACCTGACTGCTTGTCTTGGTTTGGGAGAAACCACCTAAAAGAAAAATACCAAACCAACAAGTTAAAACTGTTCATTTGAGATTTGGCTTTTGCCCTAACAGGAAAAAGCAGAAATCATCACAGAATTTTTGAGTGTTTCTCTGAGTTAAACAAAAGCACACAAAATAAACATTCCCCTTTCCTCAGCTTGCTCAGTTCCTTTGTACAGGCTGGTGTTTCTGTCCCAAACCCAGAAATGGGGAGCTGAGGCACCTGCTAGAATGAGGTTTGAGGAGCTGCTGAAGGAGGTTTTCACTTCCACAGCAGAGCCAGGAGAAGGGATCAAGCCACAGCTCCATGACAAACCAGTTATTTTAATTTAAAATCAGTGCAATTGGTACCTAAGCAGATGCTGAGCTGGGCTGGGGCTGCCCACACCCCTCTGTCCCCTCCAGCCAGCCCAGGTGAGCAGGGAAAGCATCCCCTGCCTTTGCCTGCAGCCAGGCACCTGCACCCTGCTCTGACAGCCTCACCCTGCACAGCTGGACCTGCACCCTGCTCTGACAGCCTCACCCTGCACAGCTGGACCTGCACCCTGCTCTGACAGCCTCACCCTGCACAGCTGGAGCTGCACCCTGCTCTGACAGCCTCACCCTGCACAGCTGGACCCTGCACCCTGCTCTGACAGCCTCACCCTGCACAGCTGGACCTGCACCCTGCACAGCTGGAGCTGCACCCTGCTCTGACAGCCTCACCCTGCACAGCTGGACCTGCACCCTGCTCTGACAGCCTCACCCTGCACAGCTGGACCCTCCAGCCCTTCCTCCCCCCAGGAAAGCCCTGAGCAGCCCCAGCAAGGAGCCCTGGGCAGAGCTCCCACTGCACTGTGCAGAGAAAGATGGGGAGTGGTGAGAAAAATCCCTTAGAACCACAGAGAGGAGGTTTGGTTGGGATTTTGGGGAGGAATTCTCCCCAGAGCAGACCCTGGAAGTGCCCAAGCCAGGCTGGACAGGGCTGGGAGCAGCTGGGATGGTGGGAGGTGTCAGGTTTAATGTCCTTCCCCAAACCATTCCATGATTTTGTGATGAAAAAGAGAAGAGGCAAAAAGATCTAAACCCCAGTGCAGGTGCAGCACCAGGTGCCTTTCACACCTCCCCACTTTGGGGCCCTGAGGTTTTCAGAGGAATTTCTGCTGCTGAGGTTGACTGAGCAGGGCTGCATTTTTGTTTTGGTTGCCAATTGGGAGCCACTATTTTTATCCACAAGTCCCCCAAAGCATCTGTTTCCCCAGAGCTATTTAAGATTTCCTTTTCCAAGACCTACTTCGAGGTGTATCATTATTTTTAAACGTTACTCCATGCAGCCACACTCCCATTTTATCATCATTACAAGGGTCATTATCATGCATTTGAACTGGGTAATTTAAAGGAGAGATAAAATCCTTGCAGGGGGGCTGAGAGTTGCTTCCCCTCCAGCAAATATTTTGGGATGATACTTGGAACAAGCTGGTACATCCCAATGAAAGGAAAAAAAAATCCTAATTTATCTAGGAAAAAAATCCCAAAAACTGATTGGAAGCATTCACAGAGCAGACAAATCCCCAGAAAATGAGGAGAAATCCCCACTTCAGTGTTCCTATAATGTGATGTAAGTGTAGCTAAAGTCATTTAATTAGGGTTATTTAATTTAGGGAACTTTTTCCCCGCTGCAGTTTCTCTCCTTTCTGCTGCTGATGGTCATGGGGGTTTTTATTGCCTCATCACCAGAAAAAAAAAAGAGATTTTTCTGCAATCCTACAGCAGGCAAAACACACTTTTTTGTTACAATTTGGGCAAAGAAGCACAAGACTCAAATTCTCCAGCTCTGGGTTCAACCTGGAACTGCAAACACCCAGATGAGCCATGAAACACCACCAGGATATGCAGAATTTCCTTTCCCTACAAGCACCAGCCCAAATCTGACCCAGGACTGCTGATATTTGGAATAAAAGCTGACTCACTGTCCCAGAGCAGGTTAAATGCATCAGGTGGTGAAGAGAATCACGTGTTATGAATGGTTTGGATTAAATTTTTCACACCTGTCAAGGCTTTCTAGCAAGAAATTTTGACCTCTACATGCCCTGTTCTAGAAATCCCACAGAGAAAAGAAAATTTACCTTGTTCCAGCTTGAAATTAAAGCTGGGATAAAGAAACCAAAGGCAAATTTTAGCACCAAAAAAGAGCAGCTCATCCTGTAAACTCTTCTAGACACACAAACCTACAAGTACAAATTAATTTAGCAGAAAATAGATGTTGACACACCTAAAGAAAGCTCCCAGAAATTCTCCTTCCTTCTTCCCTTCCCTCCTGACATGTCAGGGACAGGAGGACAAACCTTCATCCATCAGATTGGGACAGTGGCAAAGAATTTCTTCAATTAAATGGATTTCAATGATCAGAATTTCCTAAATACAGCTTTGGAGGTAGAAAATTAATTCTTCTTTGCACTGATCCTTTCAGCATTGCTCATGGACACTCATTATTTGGGAATTTTAACCAAAGCCAGGGAAAAATGTACCCTGCTTTAATTTCCTGGTGTTGCCACCCCTCAGACACTGATCCAGGCTGAGGAAAGGGAATTAATTCACATCCTTCAACCTTTCTGAGCTTTTTGTCCTTAATTTCCAACTTTAAACTATTCCCACCTTGCAGGCACGTGGGGATGGAACCCTAAATGTAAGGATTTCAGAAAATGAGCTGGGTTATCAGTTCAATTCACAGGCAGAGGATGGGAGCAAAGGGAGCAGCAGAGATTTCCAGGAGCTGACAGAGGAAGTGAACAGCAGAGCCTGGAATTTATCTCACATCTCTTGGTTCCAGTCCAAATGTTTAAACCACAACATCATCCTCCAGGCCTGGGACACCAACAGAACCTTTAACCCTCCTGCTGGAACCTCCTGCAGCATTTTCCATCATTTTTACAGCAGAGGTTTCCTCAGGGTTGGAGGAGCCCAGGCCAGTTTGGGATCTCAGACTGGGTTTAGTCTCAGATTTGGGCATTTCATGACAGAACCCTCCATGTATTTCTGCCTCAGCTGGGCTAGGGGAGTTTGCTGGGAGCTGAAAATGGGGAGGGAGAACTTTCCAGATACAATTTCTCATTGGGAGAGCGTCCCCTGACATTCCTTTCCAACAGGGGAAATTGAATGGGAACTTTAGGAAAACTCCATAGTAGTGAGAATAATTTAAAAATAATCTTTGAGCACAAACTGGCACATTTTCATGGAGATTTGTGAGGTCTTGTACTGTCCAGAACATTGCTTTAGTAGGAACAAAAACACTGCCAGCCCAGTGCCCTTCAACACAGACCCAGCCAAGAAATAAAATTAAATATATGTTGATTATCACAGCAAGAATGATGGCTGGGGAAGGAGGAGGAGGAGGAAGAGAGTGTCCATTTTCTCAAGCTAGATCACATCAATCCATGGCTGTGCTAGCAGGGACACCTCCATCATTTCCCATGGTTTGGAGTAAGCCAGCAGCAATTCTGGGAATGTTAAAGACTGGCAGCACCCAATGAATAAATGGAGGGGGCTCCTCCTAACCCAGTCACCAAAGGAGATGGATCACCAGCCTTGGGCATGATTCACTCACAACCAAAAACCAGAACAACCTCATCTCCTGGGCTGCAGGACACAGGCACAGCAGAGTGCATCATTCCTTCCCACCAGCCCGTCCCAGCTCATCTGTGCTGAGAGGAAACAGAGCAGGAGCAGCTGAGGAAATGCTCCACACGCTGCTGCCAAACCTCCTGGAGGTGCCCTGATGTGTCCCTTTGCAGGTCTAAGACCAACACAGCTGAACTGAAAACATCCAAGCTGCAATCAGCCCTCACAGCTGAAAATGAATTTTTTTTCCTTTCCTGTTCTTGTGGGATTGTCCCCCCAAGGCCCTAAAGGCTGAACACGCAGAATTGGTCCCATTTGTCAGAGCAAACTGGGAGAGGGAGAAGTGCTCCAGCCCTGCTTTGGATTAGGAAGAGACAGGAGAAATAAAAAGAGCATCTGACACCAAAATAAAACTGTTTTGGTCACTGCCATCTCTCTTATTCTAAATGAAGCAATTGTGGGCTCCGTTTGTTTTGCATTCATAATTAGCAGACGGAACAGATGGCAAAGGCGTCACTTAAAGCCACACGTCCGACAAAATAACCCAGGCTGCCAGTGCTGGTTTTCACTGGGAACAAGGAATACTTTCCCCTCTTCTCCCACTGAAGAGAGGAGCCAGCAAAATTGTGCATGGAGCAGGGGATTCACCGCAGAAAGGAACCCATTGTGTGCTGGGGAGGGAGGGAGGGAGGGAAGGGCAGCATCAAATGGATTGCAGAGGGAACAGAAAACAGGGCTGGAAAGGAGCAGAGAACTGCCAGGAGCACAACGAGGGGCTCAAAAAAATGCTGAGTCCTTCCTGCCTCCAGTTCTGGGCTTCAGGCAGAGGATGGGAGGTTGGTGTCACACTTCCAGCTGGGTAGGAGATGTTATCCATGAGGTGCTGTCCCACAGCCACACCTGACTCGTCCTCTCCAGAGCTGTAATGATTTACCAAAATATGAGTATTGGTCTAAAACCAATACTCAGCTGTGAGGACAAAAGACTCTCTAACAATTTAAAGTTACAAAGTGAATGTTTATTCAGCACTGGGCAGCAGTGTGGGGTAACCCCCAATACACACTGTGAAATTCCAGGTTCAAACAAATTCATATTCATAACACCAGCCCCTCCCATCCCTGCTTCCCATGGTAATTAGCTGGAATGGCAATTAAGAAGCATGGTTGGATTCTCTGCCCCAAACATGGAACAGAAAGAGCCTGGGACTGCAGGGAGCAGCACAGGCAGAGGGGGAAGGAGAGGGGCAGAGAGCTGGAAAAGGAGAGGAGCAGAGAGCTGGAGAAGGAAAGGTAAATCCCCATGGAAGGGAGCACCCAGAGCTGCTGCTCCCACCTCTCCCTCCTGGCCAAAGACCCCTCTGAAAAGCCAAAACCTCTCTGGGGAGGAATACACTGACTAAACCCCATTATCTGTGGGACATCACCTTCCTCCACCAGCTGCTTCCACACTTTTTGGACACTTTGCTCCTCGCTCCTCTCTGTTTTCCCTTCATTCCTGGCTTTGTTTCTCCCTGACCTTGCATGAGCTGAGGGCACTGTGCTCTCCCCAAGCATCCCTGTGCCTTCCCCCCAGCCTCAGCCTCAAATGACATTTGCTTTTTGTTCCCTCCACTGGCTCTAATCTCCCTGCTTTTCCCAGCTGCTCCATAATCCAGGAGAAGCCCCCCCATGCCAAGGCATCAGCACATGGAGCCCAGGGCTGGAGCTCAATGCCCTCCAAATTTAGAGCTGGACATTGCTCCACTGGCACAACATTTCAACATCCAGCAACTGCTCTAAATTAGGAAACTGCTCCACAAATGCTCTTTTGCCTCGGCTGGGAATTCCCTTTGGATGTGTAAGGGAGAGAATTGCTATCAGTGCACTGCCCTCATCTTTTCTGCAGCTCACAAGGTCCATCAAAGCCTCAACTCCTGCAGCTAAAATTCACACCGTGAGAAATCTGCTCCAGTGATCTCAGGCTCGCTCCACAGAATGCTTCAGGATTCCTTACACAGAAATTTGGGGATCTGAGGTGCCCAGGAGGGCAATTCCCAAAGTGTCAGACTCAATTCAGCCCCCAGCCCTGTGCATGAAATGCAGTGACCATGGCAAATCACACAGAAAGTCCCAGGAAAAGATCCAGTTCTGCAGCAGAGCAGTGGGAAAAGACCAAGGAGATGGAGAAGGATGTGCTGAGATGGAGAAGGATGTGCTGAGATAGAGAAGGATGTGCTGAGATAGAGAAGGATGTGCTGAGATGGAGAAGGATGCGCTGCCCACCCAGGTCAGAGCCTTAAACCCAGCTGCTGCCTCGGGTCCTGGCTCAGCACAGCTCCTGCTAAAGCTGTGGGCAAAGAAAGATGGAATCTTCACCTTTTTAGTGGGAAAAAATAGATCTAGTGCACTGAAAATTGCTCACTGATGAGCTGCCTTTGGCACTCTCGTGGCAAAGGGGAAACCTGGGCTCTGCTCCCTGCTCCTGCATTAAAGAATCAGCAATCAGAATGCACAATCAGCCCTCAAAGCTATAATCTCATTAAAAATAAGGACTGAAATGAAACAATTCAGCAGGCCAAGCCTTCCTGGGGGCTGAGGAAGCAGGAAGGGGAATACCTGTCTGTGTCAGTGCCTGGTTATTCATGCAAAGCAGAGTAGCACTCACACACGTTCCTGCAGGCTGCACGGGGCTCAGCATTCCTGCAGGAAGGGAGGGAGGCAGAGCAGGCTGTCCCACAGCTGAGGTGAGCACAGGGAATGCTGAAGGAGCTGCCCCCATCCTGCCAATCCCAGCCTGAGAGCTCAGAACTTCCATCACTTGGGCTTGGGAGGGAGTTAAAGCTCCTCTAATTCCAGACCATGGGCAGGTGTGGCTTTCCTTTTTGGTCCCAGGACCAGAGAGTGCTAATATCATTTAGCTGTCTCTCAGAAAGCTCACATTTAGCCAGCAGAGAAAGACTGGAGGCCTTACTTGATGAGTTCCACAAGAATTTTTATTTCATGCCAAGGGAGTCAAGCAGGATTCTCTCAGAATCATATTTATAGGTTCAGGGGGGATTCAAACTACAGCCAATAAAAGTTTATCCAAAGAACAGCATCCAATCTAAGTGAGAAGTTCTGAAGGTGAACTGACCAATTACACAGACTAATTTCTAACCAATTATCTTCCAAGGTGTTAGAGAGTGACCAAATTCTTAAGGAATTTGGCTCAGCCTTGGTATCTAGGATACCTTATCTATTATAGCAAGTTCCAGGGGAAGATGGCTTGGGAGGAATTGGATCATCCACAGGCAGGGACACCTTCCACCACCGCAGGCTGCTCCAAGCCTTGTCCTTGGACACTTCCAGGGATCCAGGGGCAGCCACAGCTGCTCTGGGAAATCCATTCCATCCATCCACCACCCTCACAGGAAGCATTTCTTCCTAATATCCAAACTGGCAGTTTGAAGCCATCCCCCCTTGCCCTATCACTGTCTTATTTTGCTTTGGGAAGGCCCAATGCAAAGATTTTATGTTAAGATTGAAGGGGGAAAAAAGTGGTGTGAAAAAGATTCATTTTCTGGTAACCAAATTTGATTGTTCACAAAATAATTTTTTTTCTGCAGTCCCAATACACAAATAAGCACATATGCACACACTCAGGCATACATGTGCACATACATATCTCTATATACTTATATAAATAAGTGGAAGACAGGCTGATATGAATGAATCAACAAGAGATCAAATGGTAATATTTACAGAACAGAATAGTATTTTTCTAGGTCCTTAACTTTGAGCTTTTTGCAATGGTTATGATTCTTAAAGTCTAATGATTTTTAAAAATCAGGTCTATGGAGAGGGCATATTTTTGTCCCTTCCCAGTTCTCCCACAGATCCCCCTTCCTTCCTCCTCCTTAAACCAGCCCATAATTCACACCCCAGGACCAGACTAACCCCACTGAAGTCCAGGAGAGTTTTAAACCTTCTGAAAATTGGTGCACTTCTAATTTAGGCTCTGAGTTCAGCAGATTAACAGGTGGCAACACATCCGTGCCCAGGGCTTAACCAAGGCAAAAAAAAAAAACCAAAAAGCAAAAACAAAAAGGAGGAGGACAAAGCTGGGATGGCAATTCCAGGTGGTATCTGTGTCATTCACTGTGCTCACATTGAATATTTCACTTGCACTTGGGGACACCAGCCCTCTGTCACCTCTTTTAGGACATCCAGGAGGGAAGGAGGGGACACAGAACATAAAATCTTTGCCTTGAGCCTTGGTTCAAGGGGGAATGGCTGACAGTGGGTTTGGATTGGATATTGGGAAGAAATTCTTCCACTTTCAAAGCCCCCAAGGTGAAGCCTGGGTGTTTCACAGAGCTCCTGGAACTCTCCAGCTTTTCCTGTTTCTTCCTGCTGGGAATCCCCCTGGGGTGTGCAGCTCTTCTCTCGTGCCCAGCATTAATTCCAGTCATAAAATGTGCACTTACCTCATTCCTCATCATGATTTCAGGAGAATGAGGCAACCAAGCTCACCCACCAATAAATTCATCATCGTTATCCAACCCTTTCCCCTCTTTTTTATCATTATTAAATTAAACTTATTCACAACCCTGCTCCTGTGTTAATGCATTTATGGCACTTTGAATAATGATCCCCTTGGTCTGAACTCCGTTTAAATTTCAAATATTCCCCTGGAAAGACTCTGATTTGGGAGGAGATGTCTGCAGCCTCTTCCCAGCTCCCAAAAAACAAAGGGATATGCACCAGCACCAAGCTCCTGGAAGCTTCCACATTGGAAGTGCCCCAGGTGAGTTCTTCCCACAACTTCTCCAAGCTCAGGCAGGTAGGAATAGCTGAGCCATTCCCACAGCCTCTGGAAAATCAAGTTTTTTATTGATTTTTGCATCTCTGAGGATGCTGGAAAGCCTCAGAACTCCCTATTTCCAGTGATTTCAACAAAAAGACTCTGATATTGCTCAGGGCTTGCAAAATATAGTTTAAAAAATACCCTGATCTCAACATTAGGACACATTTTCTGATAACATGTTGAAGGTTCCTTTGGCTTCCTTTCATTCCTGCCCAAATTTCTCAGGAGGGCAGAACTTGAATCCCTTCAAATGCACCCATGCAGCAATAAATAAAATAATAATTAATAGGTGACTCAGATAAAGGCTTCCCATCTCAGGCCAGAGGAAAGTATTAGCTAATTAATCATCAAGTTGGCATTAACTTATCTTTTGGCACCTCCAAGAAAATGTAAATCTGAAACGAGTTGGGGGTGGTGGTGTGTGGAAACAAAGGAATAAGAAGCCAACAATAGTTTTGGAAATGGATGACAAAATCCAAATGTTCTGCCTGACTGCTGCTAAATTAAGCTCTGTGTTATCAGTGCAAAGATTAGGAAAAGAGAGATTTTCCCCCTGAACCTGAAGTCACACTTTGGACACGACAGCAGGAGTGGAGACAAGAGGATTCACTCACCCTGAAAATGAGTGGGAATAAAAAAGGATCTGCTCTTGGTTTCCTCCAAACACGGGTCTGTGGAGGAAAAGAAGAAAGAAGGGAGTTAATTTATTGTGCCATCCCAGGCTCCATCCATCCACCTTTGCCTTCAGCTCTTTTTGCCCAAACTTCTCTTTTTCCCCACTTTTAAGTGGGAAAGGCTGCATTGAGATCCTGCCTTGAGCCAAACACCGTTCTGGGAATTATTTTAGTGCTGAAACCATGAGGAAAATTCGTTTTCCCACCTTCCATCAGAGCCCTCCAGCTGCTGACCAAGGATGGAAGATCATCACATGGAATTGTGCTTTCTCCAATTGGATTTTTTTGGTTTCTTTTGAGCAAAACTTCTCCTTTCAGGGAGAGGCCAGCTCCACAAACCCAGCACAACCCTCCATGTGTGCACTGATTAATGCTGGGTCAAATTCTGCTCGAATTCAAACCATCCCAGCTGGTTTTACCCCAAACCCAGACAAGAAACGATTCCACACGTTCCTTCCTAAACTCCAATTAATAAACATTCAGCTCAGCTCCATGACAAACGTTTTGCAAGCACCTGTGGGTGTTTGTGGGATCAAAGGAGCTGCATTCCTTCCTGCCCAGGCACAGATCCCTTCCCTGCCTGCTCCTCCAAAAAGCCATTTTATTCCCAAAGAACTGGGAATGAGGGAAGATAGAAAGGCTCCCTTCTTCTATCTATTTTTGACTTTATTTCAATATATCCTAACCAGGATTGGCTGCAACAACCTCCCAGGAGTCATCCCAGTCTATAAACCAGGTGGGATGAAGGCACCTGGAACAGGGCAGCTCCAGGAAATCACAATATTCCACAAATCCCAAAAAACCAATATATTCCAAATCCAGCTTCAATACCCCCAAAAACCACAATATATTCCTGATCAATGAGCCAGCTCAGGCACACAGCCCACAGTGCCCCTGCAACCCATCCAAACCAAAACCTGTCCCTTCCTAAGACTCTCTTCCTTTCTGTTTTCTTTTGGCCCCCAAAATTGTGGGAAATCCAAAAATTCAGCACGAGATCAAATGCACAAAAAGCCACCAGGACCTTCCTTTAGCTGCACCAAAGTTCATTTTCTCCCCCAACTCGTCCAGCCACAAAGAGCTACAAACATGGCCAAGGGAGCTAAAAGGGTTTTGGATTCCTACAGAAAAAAAGAAAGAAGATGCAGCTTCAGTTGTAGTTGTTGCAGGATTTTTTTTAAATTTCAAGAATGAAGTCAAGAATTTTTTTTTTTTTTTTTTTTTTTTTTTTTGGGTAAACGTGGCTGGTTTTTTTTTGGTTTTTTTTTTTTTGTTTTTTTTTTTGACGAGTGAAGCATTAGATTTGCGAGTTGTTCTGCAAGCCAAAACACGCTCCCTTTTCATTCATAACACTGAGCTGCTCGGCGTTAAACAGCCGATTATCATGAATGAAGTGGGTGTAACTTCCTTGAAATCCTCCAAAGACCTGTCAAAGCACAGCTACCGCAGCTCGCTTTTCTCCTTGAAGCACACACATCATTGCTTTAATTGTTCCCCGATCCCCCAAATGTGCTCCGTTCAAAGAAAGAGTTGTTGATTTTTATTTTTTTTTAATTTTTGGGGGGGAAGAGAAAAAGGGGAAGGGTGGAGAATGGTGCCTCGGGATGAGAGAGGGAAAGTGGGGCTGTGTCTCCATTTTTTTGATTTTTTTTAAATAAATTATTTTTATTTTCTTGTGGGGATCTAAATTAAGCTTCATCCGTTTAAAAGTGTGGCAGACAAAACCTTACAAATCAAAGCCCTGGCCTGTTTTGCATGGATAATCAAGAGCCTCTGGCTCTTTTTCTAAGAGGAAATGTTTAACCCTCAAGAGAAGAGGACTCATGGTTAAAATTGAAATTTGACTGCAGGTCTGCCATTCTCCACCTCCTCCCAAGCTTTTTTTTTTTTTTTTTTTTTTTTTTTTTTAATACCTAGCGTTGCTATTTGCAAATATAGAATATTTGGATGGTCTTTGAGGCAAGAGGCTGAAAAAGTGCACTGAAAAACACACATTCAATGGAGGAACTGCTTCAATTACAGAAATTTCCAAGGATGACCCAAGGAAAGACCTGCAGCATCTCAGCCATTGCTCTTCTCCCACTCCAGGACAGCAAAAATTGTGATTTCACCACTGACCCACCAAATATTTCACCCTCTTGCCTAAACACTTTTACAGCCTGGAAAGCTGCAGAAAACCCACTGAAACAACCCCAAACCCACAAGGACTAACACACCCAACAGGGTTTATCTTGGGGAAAGCAGCACCAGGGAAAATACTGAAATTTTCATATTTCAGCTCAGATTCTCAGCTAAATCTCATTATCTCGCCCACAACCAAAACATCAACAACAAATCTTGATGGTGCTTTCACGACAGCAGCTTTTGTACATCCCTTAACAGCTCCAACACTAACAAAGGCTGGTGCTTGGGGGGAAAGAAACATAAATATTTGTCCAGCATTTTGGAAAACTCCAAACTTGTGATGCATTGCAGCCAAACTCTGGAGACAGCAGCGATTCCAGAGCGATTCCACCTTCTGGTTTTTATCACAAAGGGGTGATGCCCACCTGGTTTGTCTGGATGCTGGATCCCACTGAAAATTCCAGTGAAAAAAAACTGGATTGTCCACCAACTCCATCTTAGAAAAACCCTAAATCAGCAAATAAAAATCACAAGTCCCAAGGGATTTTCCTGCTCCCATGGAAGCCAGGGGGAATTTGGACGCTGGTTTGGAACTCAGCAGATCTGACAGGTTGTATTTTCATTCTCCTGACTGTAATGGATCCACTGAGGATCCACTGGTGTTTATCTTTAGCTGGTTTTCAGTGCTTTCAGCTGCATCTGTGGCTGCATTGCTGTGAAATGCATCACAGCTCTGACTCACCCTGCACAGGACACGTTTGTAAACTGACCCACCATTGACAAAATCCTCTCTTTCTTCACTTGGAGGAGGCGAGATGAGGCATAGGTTCCTCGTCTGATTCATTTCCTGGGGAAATTTTTACTGCCTGCATCTTTTTTCAGTCCTTATTCAGCCAGCGAGTAGTGAAGTGATTAATACAAAATCCATGCTTGACACAGAGTGCAAGGATTCATTCAAATTCTTTTAAAATCAGCTCTTAATTAATTGCTTAGAAAAACAACCCATTGCCAAAAATGTGGGGGGTTGGTTTTCCTTTTTCCTTTTTTCTTTTTTTTTTCTTTTTTTCTTTTTTTTCCGGTTGAGAAAGCTTTTTCAGTTGAGAAACTAATTACAGGCAACGGCACACAGCAAAATGCATGAAGGACAAAACCTGGCACCTTTTTTGATATTCAGCCCCTCGGAAGGAAGAAATAGGAACCTGGACAGAGCTCCAGGGCAGCTCCAGCTCTGCTGCTTCTTCACTCCCATCCAGCCCTGATCCTTGCTCCCAGCCCTGCAGAAATCCTGTGAGGATCAGGCACGAACACAGTGAGCAGGAAATTCAAACTGCCAGAAATAAAAGCTCCAAAGAGAGCCCTGTGGAAAGTGCTGTAAGTTTTTTTTTTTTTTTTTCACCATTTTTATCTCCCTGATTATTCATACCAAGGCAGTACTAACCAAGTCCAGATCGGGATGGGATTTGGGAATCATCCCTGGGGCTCGCAGGGCTCTGCAGGGTTTGGCACTCGGGTTCAGCCTCATTTCTCCATCCTGCCAGGGTGGGCAAGCTCAGCCTGCAGGATTCAGGAGCAAAACCAGCGTGTCCTTTCCCTTCAGTTCTGCCTCTCTCCCTCTCTCCACATTCTTCTCCTCTCGCCTTTTCCACGGCGAGCACTGAATGATGGGATTTTTGACATCAGAGGAAAGCCATCCCTTCTCCACTCCCCCAGCTCCTGGCGTTTCCTCCTCAGCACTGCTGCTCTGCAGAAAAAGTGTCTGTACCATCCTCACTCAGAGCCTGGCACCAGCTGATCCCACCCTGGCAGCATCTCCTGAGCATCCCAAACCCTGCACCAAATCCAGGCTGGCTGATCCACCCACCCTGGCAGTATCTCCTGAGCATCCCAAACCCTGCCCCAAAACCAGGCTGATCCACCCTGGCAGCATTTCCTGAGCATCCCAAACCCTGCCCCAAAACCAGGTTGGCTGATCCACCGTGGCAGCATCTCCTGAGCATCCCAAAACCAGGCTGATCCACCCTGGCAGCATCTCCTGAGCATCCCAAACCCTGCCCCAAAACCAGGCTGGCTGATCCACTCCAGCAGCATCTCCTGAGCATCCCAAACCCTGCTCCAAAATCAGGCTGATCCACCCTGGCAGCATCTCCTGAGCATCCCAAACCCTGCCTGAAATCCAGGCTGATCCACCCTGGCAGCATCTCCTGAGCATCCCAAACCCTGCCCCAAACCCAGGCTGGCTGATCCACCCTCCCCAGCAGCCTCTGAAGCTCCAGAGCTGGCACCCACTATAGCAAAGCCATTGTTCAGGCAAGGTAAAGTGACCTCTGTGTGCTGG